>NC_041387.1:543594213-543604151 GCF_002162155.2 Triticum dicoccoides | reverse complement strand
GCTTGAAAAGAAATGCCACAGTCGGACGTCTGAGCGACATCACATAAAGGGCTTATAAAGAAATGCCACAGTCGGACGTCTGAGCAACATCGCAGAAAGGGCTTGAAAAGGAATGCCACAGTCGGACGTCTGAGCGACATCACAGAAAGGGCTTATATCAAATGTAAATAACAAGTATGCCATAGTCGGACGTCTGAGTGACATCACAGAAAGGGCTTATATCAATTGTAAATAACAAGTATGCCACAGTTGGACGTCTGAGCAACGTCACAGAAAGGGCTTATATCAATTGTAACCAACAGGTTAGTCCATCCACAAGAATAACTTTTAACTGGATTTACACACATGTAGTCCACCAGAGTTTTGTCACTAAGGCTGATATCTGACAAGATAAGATGAATACAGTACTTGGACAAGTATAAGATGATGTAAAGAATTTGTGAGTCTGCAGAGTTCGTACTAACTGACCACAGCCAACGGATTTCCGTAGTCATGAAGGACTAGTTCCGTTTATGGTATTTCGTTAGAAACTCATTTAACCAGTACACACCCATTTCACCTCACGATGCCAGGAATCACCGTAGACAACGTCCAAGAAAAACTTTGAGACGGGGAGGTCACAACCTCGAATAGCATGGGATCAAATTTCTATACACGCGCTCTAAGGGGTGCCCCCCTCTCAGTCCCAACCGGAAACACCCATGCCCCCTGACCAGATGACGGGATTTAATCCAGGGCCATGGAACCCTCATCCCGGCCTCTCTACTTGGTGTGTAACAGGAAAACGGTTTCCAACTTACTTAGCCATATTCCGTGCGGAAAACAAGTGGCAGTACAGGAAGGAAATGAATGGGAATTTGATTTGATTCACGATGAAACTGAAGTCAAATAGACTGGCATAAGACTGGCATGCCACAACACTGCCATCTTACCCATCCTCATGCCATTACATGGCCATGCCAATATGTATCAAACAACACATGGCTTTCCGAAACTTACTTTCCACTTTTGTGCATGAAGTATAACATTCAAAGAGATGTTCATAAACATGCCATGAAACTCCTAACTGCAAACATGCAACCAACACTCATCATATCAAGAGTTCAAACATGCTTGCCTGGTTCGGAGTAGTCGGAGTCTAACTGGGTGAAGTTCGCGGCTCCGTCACCTCCTCCGGTATCTACAGTATAAGAAAATACGCACGCAACGTAAATACCGCGAGGTGCACAAAAAGTAATCCAAACATTTTTCAAATAAATCTGATAAAAAACTAGACAAAATTTTAAAGAGAACAGAGAAAGAATCAAACAAAAATACTTTTCTGTTTAAAAGATATAAGGGTTTTGATCTAGGGACCTTTCTGTAATGAAACAGAAAACTCCCAGGGGGTTCTGCGGAAAAGTCTAGAAAACGGTTCGTTTAAAAGAAAAGAACTGAGAGACTGACAGGCGGGCTCCACGCGTCAGGTTTGAAAATTCAAATGAGGGAAACAGGGCTCGTCGGTGCCCGAGAGCTGCGGTGGTCGCCGACGGCGATCCACGGCGAGGCAAGGGGATCGGGTGGTACCTCCGTGTTTAGTACGTCCTTCCGCGTCTGTGGGTGGTGGTGGTGGTCGCCGGCGAGCACTGTGTCAACGGCGGCCCTTGCTTCAGCGGACGGTGGTTCGGGCAGTCGTGGACCTCGCCGGAGAGAGCTGCGGTGGTCAAATTGGAGTGGGGGTTAGTCTCCTAGTGGTGCCATTTGACTACGGGCAAGTGCAGGGAGGTGGAGGAGTTCCCACCGAAGAGAACGTTGCTGGAGCCTGAGGCGGACAGAGGTGGCCGAAGTGGAGGAAGAAGGGCCCCTCGAGGCTCTTCCAGAGGCTAGGCGGGGTCTTGTGAGGTGGTGGAGTTGTGCGGGGGCGAGAGCGAGCTCGGAGGCGCTATTTATGGCTGGCCCGAGGCTGTTGCCGTGAACGGATAAGTCCAGCGAGCGATTACGGCGGTGCTATGGCTGGACGGTTGGATTAGAGGCTTGAGCATCAACTAGACGAAGCACTGGTGCCATTCCAGGGTCTAACTTAGCACGGCAAGGGTGGTTACGGCCTGTCCCAGACGGAACGGTCGTACGACACGTCGGCGGCAGAGAGCGCGCCCTATGCGTGCCAGGCCACGACGACGGTGCTGCATGCGTGCGCTGGCAAGGAGATGGCCACGTGGAGATCTCAGGAGGTTTGGGCGGTGCCGAACGGCGTTATGCCGCAGGGTGTCCCCCTGTCGGCCGCCACGGGGTTTCTGCCGCCGTGGAACACGCCGGCGCAGGCGGGCCAGGGCGCCACCGACGCCAAGAACAAGCCAAGCGCACGTGTGGTGCTCCGGACAGGAAGGTGGAGCTGTGAGCAACGCGCCAAGTGCACTGTCGACATGTGACTGAATCCCTGACGAAGAAACGACACTGAACTCTTTATTTATACTGAAGATGTACAGTAACAGTGCAGGTCAGGTGTTCGATAGAATGATTTTGGCATGTGGGGATTTTTCCTTGAGCTGGTTTTTGGTGGAGGGGTCTCTCATTGCAACTGGGGGTTGCCTGAATTTTGGTGGAATTTTTGGAGGAGTGGAGATATGAATTTCACCAAATTTGGGAAATCTGGTCCAAACTTGCAGAGGGTGAAATTTGAAAATTTTGAAAAGAAGAAGAGTAGATCTTGATGGTTCTAGGTTGTGGGTGCTAAGGACTATCCAGGGGAGTTGAGTTGAGGTCAAAATTCAAATGAATTAAGGTACTTGCCTTGCAAATTACCTAGGCTCAAAATAAAAGACAGAATTGTTTTGGGAAAAGAAATAAATGAGATAAAATCCAAAAATGGATTTTATTAGTTGGGACAGAGTGTTTGGGTTGATCCAAAGTGGAAGGAGGGTTTTGGGGAAAAAATTTACCATAGGAGGCATGGTAAAATCAAGAATGGATCCAAACCAAAGAAAAGCCCAAAACCAAAAAGGTTTTCTTTTTAGGAGAAACTAAATCCAATAAAAGATTTTTGAGAGGGAAAACTCAGATGAGAGGTTTTTTTAAGAAGGGTTTAAATGACCTTCTTTAAACCAAGCAAGGCTCTTGTTGAAAACAAAAACCACAAAAATTTTGGAGTGTCACAGCCCCTACCCCCTTAGGAAAAATCTCGTCCCCGAGATTTCAGCTGGTCCTTAAACAGGTGTGGGTGCTCTGTCCGAAGAAAATCCTCCCTCTCCCAAGTTGTTTCATTCTCGGTGTGATTGCTCCACTGAACCCTGAAAAACTTGATGGTTTTCTGTCGGGTCCTCCTCTCAGACTCTTCTAATATTTTTATTGGGTGCTCCCGGTAGGTGAGGTCTGGTTGTACGTCAATATTTTTATGCGATACTTGCTTCTCTGGGTTGCTCACGTACTTTCTCAACTGCAAGATGTGGAACACGTTGTGGATATCGGATAAATCTCCGGGTAGGTCTAGCTGGTAGGCTACCGTGCCTCTTCGGGCCACTATAAGGAATGGTCCGATGAATCTTGGTGCTAGCTTTCCCTTAGTCCTGAATCGCTGCAGACCCCTCATAGGAGAAACTCTTAGGTATACAAACTCTCCGGGTTCAAAACTGATTTCCCGATGCTTTCTATCGTAATAACTCTTTTGCCGACTTTGAGCTGTCTTGAGTCGATCTCTAATCGTCTTAACTTTCTCCTCAGACTCCTTAAGCATATCTGGGCCGAAGATGTGGCTGTCCCCGGTTTCTGACCAGTTTAGTGGGGTACGACATCTTCTTCCATATAGAGCTTCAAAGGGTGCCATTTGCAAGCTGGCTTGATAATTGTTGTTGTATGCGAACTCTGCATATGGCAAACTTTCTTCCCAACTGGTTCCGTAGGTGAGGACACAGGCTCTCAGCATGTCTTCTAGAATTTGGTTTACGCGTTCAGTTTGCCCATCAGTCTGGGGGTGGTATGCGGTACTAAATGATAGTTGGGTTCCCAGTGCCTGTTGCAGGTGATCCCAAAATCTAGAGACGAACTGTGTGCCTTTGTCAGATATGATAGTCTTTGGGACTCCATGCAGGCAGACGATACGGGCAAGATAATGTCTGGCCAGCCTCTGAGTGGTGTGAGTTGTCTTCACCGGAATAAAATGTGCCACTTTGGTTAATCTGTCGGTTATGACCCATATGGCATTATTTCCGTGTTGCGACCGTGGTAGTCCAACAATGAAATCCATTCCAATCTCGTCCCACTTCCACTCGGGTATCTTGTTTGGCTGTAACAGCCCGGCTGGTTTCTGGTGCTCGGCCTTGATGCGTTGGCAAGAGTCACAACATGCAATGAACGTGGCTATGTCTCTCTTCATACCGTGCCACCAAATTTTTTCCTGAAGGTCTTTGTACATCTTTGTTCCTCCAGGATGGATTGAATACGGAGTGGTGTGGCTTTCACCCAGAATCTGCTGCTTGAGGTCCTTGATATTTGGTACGCAAAGTCTCTCTCCGTGCCAAAATACTCCTTGCTCATCTACATTGAATTCTGAGGCCTTCCCCAAACTCACTTTCCTTTTTATGCCATCAATGCTGGGGTGTCCATGCTGAGCCTCCTTGATCTTTTCCATCAGGGTAGGCTGTATTTCCAAGTTTGACACACTGCCTTCGGTGACCATTATTAAATTGAGTTTGGCAAATTTCTGTTGAAATTCTGGCCTCAAATTTGGTATACTGTCTTTGTCTGGGCTCAGATTCCGACTAAGGGCATCTGCCACAACATTTGCTTTTCCGGGATGGTAGTGAATCCCAACATCATAATCCTTCACCAACTCCAACCAGCGTCGTTGCCGTAAATTAAGTTCCGGCTGTGTGAAAATATACTTAAGACTCTTATGGTCTGTGTATATTTCACAACGATTTCCAAGTAGGAAGTGTCTCCATTCCTTGAGTGCATGGATGACCGCTACCAATTCTAAGTCATGAGTGGGATAATTCTCCTCATTCTTGCGAAGTTGTATGGAGACATACGCAACTGCCTTGCCTTCTTGCATCAATACGCATCCGAGGCCTTTCCGGGATGCGTCACAATACACCTCAAAATTCTTGTGTATGTCTGGCACAATTAATACTGGTGTTGTTGTTAATTTGCTTTTTAGCTCTTGGAAGCTTTTCTCACATGCTTACGTCCATTCAAACTTCTTGCCTTTCTTGAGAAATTGCGTCATTGGCTTTGCTATGGTGGAGAATCCTTCAATAAATCTCCGATAATAGCCTGCCATTCTCAAGAAACTCCGTACGTCCGTTACGCTAGCTAGTGGTTTCCAGCCAAGTACGGCCTTGACCTTTTTTGGGTCTACCGCAATACCTTCTTGGGTGAGTACGTGGCCCAGAAAACCCACCTGTCTTAGCCAAAATTCCCATTTGCTGAATTTGGCGTATAGTTGATGTTTTCCTGAGTTCTCCTAGTACAATCCTGAGATGCTCGGCGTGCTCTTCTGGTGTTTCGGAGTATATCAGAATATCATCGATGAATACCACAACAAACTTGTCCATATACTTCATAAATACTTTGTTCATGAGGTGAAAAAAATATGCGGGGGCGTTGGTTAGCCCAAATGGCATTACTGTGAACTCATACAGTCCATATCTGGAAGTGAAGGCTGTCTTGGGAATATCTTCTGTTCGCACTTTTAATTGGTGGTATCCTGATCTCAAGTTAATTTTTCAGAAGACTTTGGCCTGTGCGAGCTGATCAAATAAATCATTTATTCGGGGCATTGGGTATTTGTTCTTGATCGTGACCATGTTAAGAGCTCAATAATCAATACACAATCTCAGTGTTCCATCCTTTTTCTTGGCAAATAAAATTGGAGAACCCCAAGGTGAGGAACTGGCTCGTATATATCCTTTCTCCAATAATTCTTTTATTTGCTTCTTCAATTCTACCAATTCGGATGGTGCCATTCTGTATGGTTTCTTGTAAATAGGAGCGGTTCCGGGTGCTAGCTCAATGCTGAATTCTATCTCTCGGTCCGGTGGCATGCCTGGTAATTCTTCTGGGAATACGTCTGGAAATTCACACACTACTGGAACCTTGTTTAGCTCAGAAACGTCCACCTTGTTTAATCTTGGTTGCCGGGTATTTGTCTCTCTTTGGCTGAAACTTTTATTGTCTTCCCGTGATGGTGTGTGAGAATCACGATCCGGTTGAAGCAGTCAATAAAACCTTTGTTGGTGGTTAACCAATCCATCCCTAGGATGACATCCAATCCTTTTCTTTCCAATACAATAAGGTTGGCGTAAAACTTCAATCCTTCAAATTCAATAACCACACCTTGACAGTAACTCTGGGTCACTTGCTTAATTCCAGGGGACTTGATGATCATTGATTTTTCCAAGGGAAGCATCGGAAAATTATTTTGCAAAGCAAAACTCTTTGAAATGAATGACTGAGAAGCTCCAGAATCAAACAAAACCATGGCAGGTATTGTGCTGACAGGGTACGTACCGAGTACGATATCCGGGGCGTTCTGTGCTTCCTCTTTGGTCACGTGGTTCAGGTGACCCTTCCGGTGGTTGTTATTGGGGTTGAAATTGTTTTGCTTTGGCGCTGAATTATTGCCACCATTGTTAGGCTTCGGGGTTGAGTTCCTTGGCTTGGGGCACTGTTTGGCATAGTGCCCTTCTTCTCCACAAGCGTAACAAGTAACGCCTGGGCGGTATGTGAACTCCTTGTCTCTTGCATGGAAATTCTTGATTGGGCGTGAATTATTCGTCGGGGTTTTGTGTGTACCACCCTTCTGAATTTCCATCTTGATTCTGTGGTTGCGAGCAAAAGTAGACTGGTCCCTTTTGCGTTTGTGGAAATCTTCTAAGTTGCGTCGCTCATTTTCCAGAGTAATGGCCTTATCCACCAGTGTTTTAAAATCTGGGAAGGTATGTACAACCAGCCGGCATTTAAGTGCGGGTGCCAAGCCTTCCAAGAATTTTTCCATCTTCTTGCTCTCGGTCATGCGCTCTTCATTGGCGTAGTGAGATAACAAAGTGAATTGGCTGTTGTATTCTGACACTGTCATGGTCCTTTGCTTGAGGTCATCAAATTCTCTCTTCTTGATTTTCATAACACTCTTAGGAATGTGTGCCCCACGAAAACCTTCCTTGAAATCCTCCCAGGTTATTTCGTTTTCGTTGGGGTGCATGTGCAGGAAGTTTTCCCACCACGATGCAGCTGCTCCGGTGAGATAATGTGGTGCATACAATACTTTTTCACGGTCTGAACACTGTGCAATAATTGATTTTCTCTCCATGTCTCGAAGCCAGTCTTCGGCCTCAAGAGGCTTGTCAGTGTGAGAAATGTTTGGGGACGCGTTTTATGTAACTCAGATAACTTGGATTGCTGCTGATACTGACCACGGTTATTTCCCATATTGATGAATTGGTTCATCATTTCCTGGTGTTGTTGCTGACACTGTTCATACAGACGACACACTTGGGTAAATGCTGTTTCACTGTCCTGTTGACTTGTCTGTCCCTGAGTGAAATTGTGGTTTGGTGGCGTGCCATAATTTTCTTCGGGCTGATTTGGCATAGAGCGCGTCCACGGACGAGACATCTTTCACTCTGGGGATATATTTTGTGAAACTCGTAAGACAGGAAAGAGAGTTGCAAAGGTCAATAAAACACACATAAAACTCCAGATTTTTTTTGAAAATACACGATTGCGCGCGGAGAAGGACTATTACATATCTTACACGCAGGCATAATTATACATTACATCACTCAGGATATGCGTACATAATCCTGACATGTTATTGAGACTAGTGCACTTCTCCAGATCCTACATGATGCACAAACAGGCTACTTCTCACAACCTATGTACATATAAACACATCACACAAGTCGGCACATCGCATGACATCTACATGTACTCAGTCGGAGATGGTGAGGATCTCCCTTGGCCTGCCGAGGGTGAGACGCAGTGACGCTGGGGAATCAACCTCCTCCTCGCTAATAGGTTCCACACGAGGAACGCTGCGCTGAGCTGATGGAGCAGGTGCCATAGGCGGAGTAACCTGAATATGAATGGGCGAAATAGGTGGGGTACCATGTATGGGAGTGGGTGCAATGAGTGGTGCAGCGCGAACGGGAGTGGGTGCAATAGCCTGGTTGAATTCCTCAGTGGTAGGAAGACGACGAGCAGTGGAGATAATGGTAGGTGAATGAGAAGCTGAGGACGAGATAAAAGTCAGCGGTGGAGCGGTGTGCAGGAGTTCCCTCCTGTTGGCGGCACAGCCATGGACTGAGTCCATGCGGGCAGCTACGAGGTCGTCCACCATGCTGTCGAAGGCTGCCTCCAGGGCTCGGAGATACTCGACAAGCATCTCAAAGGCCTCATCTCGCTCTCCTCTGGGGCAAGAGAATGAGTAGTGACAGGTGTAAGGCACGTGGCATGGAAGGTAACGG
The DNA here is from genome assembly GCF_002162155.2 of Triticum dicoccoides. Taxonomy (NCBI): domain Eukaryota; kingdom Viridiplantae; phylum Streptophyta; class Magnoliopsida; order Poales; family Poaceae; genus Triticum; species Triticum dicoccoides. The sequence continues at coordinate 543,595,713 of NC_041387.1, read as the reverse complement.
TAGCGACGGGTCTTCATTGCAGGAAGGACATCCCGAAGACGAGCTATCGCCTCGCACGCAGCCATCTGCATAGCATGCCTCTCTGTAGGCATGTCTCTTCCCAAGAATCGGAAGCGGCGTATCTCAGCATGCCCTCCCATGAATTGCACCGCGGCCTGGTGCATGGTCAGACTGTCGTTGATCTTGTGTGGATAAAGTGTGAAGACTGGGCGCACGGATGGCCCTATCGTGACCTGAACGATGAAGGAGAGGAGTTTGACGAACCCCTTAGGCACGTTGGCGAACATCTAGGACTCACATTCGTTGCAAGCCATCTACAAAAGTAGGCAAAAATTCTGAATGACCAGATCATAAATTTTATGCTGACTATCAGAAAAATGACTACATTTGTAAAAACATGAATAAACTCTATCATGCTAATAACCAGTTAGCGATCGCACCTAGTGGCTTCCTACAGTCAGCCTGGCTCTGGTACCAAGTCTGTCACGACCAATTTTTCAATAAAAATGCTTATTGAGAAAGTCGATCTCTAGTTCCCAGTATAGGAAAGGTTATCCTCACTGGTAGACAAATACTTGATAAACAGAGGACTAGTAGCATAAATATATTACAGGGTTGAGCTGAGGCTGCTCAACAATTTATTACAAACTCGCCAATATCTTACATAAGGGCGGATATGGCACAGGGGTGTGGTGACATGCTACTAGCTCGAGATAAAAAGTGGTGGTGGATAACTTGACTTCTAACTGGCAGCTCATCGAGCGTCGAGGTGAGGCTCGATGAATTTATTTCTGGGGTGGCGGAAGCGGATATGATATAGTGACCAAATGCAGGATCGCATGGGACTGACTGGGACTCCTCTAGGCGTCGGACTCGCTATCGAACTCTTCATCCATGAGATCGCCTTCATCAACATCTGGCCAAATCAACAAGCCAGGTGAGTACTTTGAAAGTACTTGCAAGATAGTTCGAACAAAAGATATAAAAAATGCATGCATGAATGCGTCATGAGAAAAAATAATAATGCTCGATCCAATAATAATATTTTTGCACGACTTGATAAGTAAAACAAATAACTGAAAACCGATCGGGTGTCTGGAGCGACGCCTCGAAAGGTAAACAAATAAAGTTCATGCCGCAGTCGGGCGTCTAAGTGACACCACATAAAGGGCTTATAAAGAAATGCCACAGTCGGACGTCTGAGCGACATTGCAGAAAGGGATTGAAAAGAAATGCCACAGTCGAACGTCTGAGCGACATCACATAAAGGGCTTATAAAGAAATGCCACAGTCGGACGTCTGAGCGACATCGCAGAAAGGGCTTGAAAAGAAATGCCACAGTCGGACGTCTGAGCGACATCACATAAAGGGCTTATAAAGAAATGCCACAGTCGGACGTCTGAGCGACATCGCAGAAAGGGCTTGAAAAGAAATGCCACAGTCGGACGTCTGAGCGACATCACAGAAAGGGCTTATATCAAATGTAAATAACAAGTATGC
>NC_041387.1:543590566-543593793 GCF_002162155.2 Triticum dicoccoides | reverse complement strand
CTGAGCGACAACGCAGAAAGGGCTTGAAAAGAAATGCCACAGTCGGACGTCTGAGCGACATCACATAAAGGGCTTATAAAGAAATGCCACAGTCGGACGTCTGAGCGACATCGCAGAAAGGGCTTGAAAAGAAATGCCACAGTCGGACGTCTGAGCGACATCACAGAAAGGGCTTATATCAAATGTAAATAACAAGTATGCCATAGTCGGACGTCTAAGCGACGTCACAAAAAGGGCTTATATCAATTGTAAATAACAAGTATGCCATAGTCGGACGTCTGAGCAACGTCACAAAAAGGGCTTATATCAATTGTAACCAACAGGTTAGTCCATCCACAAGAATAACTTTTAACCGGATTTACACATATGTAGTCCACTGGAGTTTTGTCACTGAGGCTGATATCTGACAAGATAAGATGAATACAGTACTTGGACAAGTATAAGATGATGTAAAGAATTTGTGACTCTGCAGTGTTCGTACTAACTGACCACAGCCAACGGATTTCCGTAGTCACGAAGGACTAGTTCCTTTTATGGTATTTCGGTAGAAACTCATTTAACCAGTACACACCCATTTCACCTCATGATGCCAGGAATCACCTTAGACAACGTCCAAGAAAAACTTTGAGATGGGGAGGTCACAACCTCGAATAGCATGGGATCAAATTTCTATACGCGCGCTTTAAGGGGTGCCCCCCTCTCGATCCCAACCGAAAACACCCATGCCCCCTGACCAGATGACGAGCTTTAATCCAGGGCCATGGAACCCTCATCCCGGCCTCTCTACTTGGTGTGTAACAGGAAAACGGTTTGCAACTTATTAAGCCATATTCCTTGCGGAAAACAAGTGGCAGTACAGGAAGGAAATGAATGGGAATTTGATTTGATTCATGATGACACTGAAGTCAAATAGACTAGCATAAGACTGGCATGCCACAACACTGCCATCTTACCCATCCTCATGCCATCACATGGCCATGCCAATATGTATCCAACAACACATGGCTTTCCGAAACTTACTTTCCACTTTTGTGCACGAAGTATAACATTCAAAGAGATGTTCATAAACATGCCATGAAACTCCTAAATGCAAACATGCAACCAACACTCATCATATCAAGAGTTCAAACATGCTTGCCTGGTTCGGAGTAGTCAGAGTCTAATTGGGTGAAGTTCGCGGCTCCGTCACCTCCTCCGTTATCCATGGTATAAGAAAATACGCACGCAACATAAATACCGCGAGGTGCACAAAAAGTAATCCAAACAATTTTCAAATAAATCTGATAAAAAACTAGACAAAATTTTAAAGAGAACAGAGAAAGAATCAAACAAAAATACTTTTCTGTTTAAAGGATATAAGGGTTTTGATCTAGGGACCTTTTTGTAATGAAACAGAAAACTCCCAGGGGGTTCTGCGGAAAAGTCCAGAAAATGGTTCGTTTAAAAGAGAAGAACTGAGAGACTGACAGGCGGGCTCCACGCGTCAGGTTTGAAAATTCAAATGAGGGAAACAGGGCTCGTGGGCGCCCGAGAGCTGCGGTGGTCGCCGACGGCGATCCACGGCGAGGCAAGGGGATCGGGTGGTACCTCCGTGTTCAGTACGTCCTTCCGCATCTGTGGGTGGTGGTGGTGGTCGCCAGCGAGCACTGTGTCGACGACGACCCTTGCTCCAGCGGACGGCGGTTCGGGCAGTCGTGGACCTCGCCGGAGAGAGCTGCGGGGGTCAAATTGGAGTGGGGGTTAGTCTCCTAGTGGTGCCATGCGACTACGGGCAAGTGCAGGGAGGTGGAGGAGTTCCCACCGAAGAGAACGTTGCCGGAGCCCGAGGCGGATGGAGGTGGCCGGAGTGGAGGAAGAAGGGCCCCTCGAGGCTCTTGCAGAGGCTAGGCAGGGTCTGGTGAGGTGGTGGAGTTGTGCGGGGGCGAGGGCGAGCTCGGAGGCGCTATTTATAGCCGGCCCGAGGCGGTTGCCGTGAACGGATAAGTCCGGCGAGCAATTACGGCGGCGCTGTGGCTGGACGGTTGGATTAGAGGCTTGAGCATCAACTAGACGAAGCACTGGTGCCATTCCAGGGTCTAACTTAGCACGACATGGGTGGTTATGGCCTGTCCCCGACGGAACGGTCGTACGGCACGTCGGTGGCAGAGAGCGCGCCCTGTGCGTGCCAAGCCACGTCGACGGTGCTGCATGCGTGCGCTGGAAAGGAGATGGCCACGCGGAGCTCTCAGGAGGTTTGGGCGGTGCCGAACGGCGTTATGCCGCAGGGTGTCCCCATGTCGACCTCCACGGGGTTTCTACCGCCGTGGAACACGCCGACGCAGGCGGGCCAGGGCGCCACCGATGCCAAGAACAAGCCAAGCGCGCGTGTGGTGCTCCGGACAGGGAGGTGGAGCTGTGAGCAACGCTCCAAGTGCACTGCCGACATGTGACTAAATCCCTGACGAAGAAACGACACTGAACTCTGAATTTTTACTGAAGATGTACAGTAACAATGTAGGTCAGGTGTTCGACAGAATGATTTTGGCATGTGGGGATTTTTCCTTGAGCTGGTTTTTGGTGGACGGGTCTCTCATTGCAACCGGGGGTTGCCTGAATTTTGGTGGAATTTTTGGAGGAGTGGAGATATGAATTTCACCAAATTTGGCAAATCTGGTCCAAACTTGCAGAGGGTGAAATTTGAAAATTTTGAAAAGAAGAAGAGTAGATCTTGATGGTTCTAGGTTGTGGGTGCGAAGGACTATCCAGGGGAGTTGAGTTGAGGTCAAAATTCAAATGCATTAAGGTACTTGCCTTGCAAATTACCTAGGCTCAAAATAAAAGACAGAATTGTTTTGGCAAAAGAAATAAATGAGATAAAATCCAAAAATGGATTTTATTAGTTGGGACAGAGTGTTTGGGTTGATCCAAAGTGGAAGGAGGGTTTTTGGGAAATTTTTTACCATAGGAGGCATGGTAAAATCAAGAATGGATCCAAACCAAAGAAAAGCCCAAAACCAAAAAGGTTTTCTTTTTAGAAGAAACTAAATCCAAGAAAAGATTTTTGAGAGGGAAAACTCAGATGAGAGGGTTTTTTAGAAGGGTTTAAATGACCTTCTTTAAACCAAGCAAGGCTCTTGTTGAAAACAAAAACAACAAAATTTTTGGAGTGTCACACTTATCGATGGGTTTATCCTTTGTTGTGTCCTCACAATCACCTTCTTTTGGCGTGTCCACCATATATATATATA
>NC_041387.1:543566418-543590354 GCF_002162155.2 Triticum dicoccoides | reverse complement strand
ATATGATGAGGTGGCAGTCCAGTGCCCGGTCGGCGGTGGTTCCTGTTCTTCTTCTGCATCGCTGTAAGTACAATCGATGTCTTCGGAGTCGAAATCCAGCGTGTCGGTTAAGTCATCGACAGTTACTATTAAGAGGGTGGTGGGTGGGGAACGAATTTCTTCATCGTCCGCTTCCCACTCGAGTCGGACATAGTTCGGCCAAGAGTCTCCAGTCAAACAGAGAGACCTTAATGAGTTTAGCAGGTCGCCCAAGGGCGAGTGCTGAGAGATATCTGCGAAGGTGAACTCCATGACCGGTGCCCAATCAGATTCGATAGGCACGGGCGTACGCGGTTCGGATCCTGTAGCCGGAGACAAGTCCGAGGGTCTGATGGTACCGACCTCATAGGAGGTGGAATGAGTGTTCGGCTCCAAGACCGATGAGTGTGCGGCCTCCATGGCGGGGTCCATCCACCCGTCCTCGGATGGCACAGTCTGCTCCGGATTGTTTCCCAGGGCAGCCGCGGGCGCAATTCCCTGAATACTGTCCGGTGGCAGATCTAAGTCATGCTCATTGGGATTGTTCGGTGCACCTGACATGGGCTCGAATCCATCGAAGATCAAGTCTCCGGGGATATTGGCAATGTAGTTTAGGTTTCCAAACCTAACCCGGTGGCCAAGGGCATAGCTGCCGATCTTCTCCAGATGACCAAGCGAATTGGCCCGCAGTACAAAGCCACCGAATATGAAGATATGTCCGGGGAGGAGAACCTCCTCCTGGACCGCGTTGTTAAAGATGATTGAAGGAGCCAACAAGCCTTATTGCGATGACACAGAGGAACTCTCAATGAAAGCACCAATGTCGGTGTCAAAACCGGCGGATCTCGGGTAGGGGGTCCCGAACTGTGCGTCTAAGGCTAATGCTAACAGGAGGCTGGGAACATGATGTTTACCCAGGTTTGCACCCTCTCTATGGAGGTAATACCCTACTTCTTGCTTGATTGATCTTGATGATATGAGTATTAGAAGAGTTGATCTAACATGAGATCGTAGAGGCTAAACCCTAGAAGCTAGTCTATGATTATGATTGTTGTTATCCTACGGACTAAACCCTCCGGTTTATATAGACACCTGAGGGGCCTAGGGTTACATAGAGTCGGTTACAGAGAAGGAGATCTACATATCCGAATCGCCAAGCTTGCCTTCCACGTAAAGGAGAGTCCCATCCGGACACGGGACGAAGTCTTCAATCTTGTATCTTCATAGTCTAACAGTCCGACCAAAGTATATAGTCCGGCTGTCCGGATACCCCCTAATCCAGGACTCCCTCACTCATGTCACTGCAAGCATGCACCATGACACTTGGGGGCTAATGCAAATTCATTGTTTGCTCACCTTATTGAATATCTGACTCATTACATCGTAATGAGCCGGCCCTTGGGGGCTACCAATTGCTCCTGTCAACAATTCAAGGTACAAAGCTTCTAATCCATTATATTGAAGGGTCCACTACTCAGTTGGTAAAGCACAAGGCTCTTAACCTTGTGGATGTGGGTCCAAGCCCCATGATGGGGGTTACATCATATGATGTTATTTTCATTGAAGTATATATCATGTCCCAGCTCAATATTATCTTACTGAGCCGGCCCTTGGGGGATACACGTTGCTGTTCAAAGTTTACATGATTATATTTACAAAGTCCCTGCTCATTAATGCATAATGACCCGGCCCTTGGGGGCTACACTGGTTGAAGTTTTTATGAGCATCAGGTAATTAAGTCCCTGCTCATTAAGTCCCAGGTTGCTGCAAGCATGACAACCCGGTAATTGGGCGATACATATATGGAATACTCAATTTATGACTAATGACTGGGATGAACAAATCGGATTTCTTCAAGACTGTGATATTTATATTGAAGCAAGTCTTAAGCTGTTGCTATGCTACCTTCTTAAGACTTGGGGGCTACAAGTGATAGGCATATAAGAGGTATATTTTCAAGCTTGATGTTAACTACATTTATGACCCGGTGCCATCAATATTTGTAAACCGGCAATGATAAATCGGCAAGTTCTACATTCTTAAACTGGCAAGTTCTACATTCTTAAACCGGCTGAAGATCAGATGAGTATTTCAAGGACCAATATTGTTGTTAAGCATTGGGAGCTGAGTCAAATGAGTTATTCTTTATAATATTTTTCTGTGACAAAACAGTGTCAGCAAATTCATTATGAAGCTGGCCTATTGACCCGGATTTTCTAGAAGAAGGAAGTGATAAGGACTTAAGGATGATCAGGATCAGTTTAACATGGATAAATCCAAATTAAACTGGGGGCTAATGTCGGGGATATACCCTGCGGTATGACCCGTCCGGAGTTATAACCGGCTGGTATTTGATAACCCGGCAGGAGTTAGGTCAGATGATAACCCGGCAGGAGTCACAACCCGGCAGACAATGATAACTGGTTGATAGTGATAACCCGACAGACAATTATAAACTGGTAGGAGTCATAACCCGGCAGACAATCATAAACCGGCAGCCAGTGATAATTGGTTCACAGTCATAACCTAGCAGACAGTGATAACTGGTTGACAGTCATAACCCGGCTGATAGAGTCACCTGGGGTTATGAAGCCCGAGACGTTATGAAGACCAAGACGTTATGAAGCCCAAGACGTTAAGAAGCCCATGAAGAGAAGTTAGAATAGTTTAAGTCTTAATCCGAGTTGGCCTCTACATGTAACCCACCCCTTCAACATATATATGGAGGGGCAGGGCACCCCAAGAGGGGAAAGAAAAATAATCTTAGGGCTAGACATAACTGGGAGAGCCGGTTTACAGCGACTCCCTCGTTATGATAATGAGACCTAGCCACAAAAAACATGTAGGGTTGTTATCGGATGATGTTTCTCGGGGCCCGAAGCTGTGTAAATCCTTGTCTTGTGTGTTGACCCACCTCGCGTCTCTCGATTCTGATCAACCCCTTCACGCTACCGCATAGATGCGTTGGCCTCACGACTAAGTCCTCACACTAGGACATCTGCCGTGACAATTCCATGACACGCGCCGTCCCTCTCGCTGGCTCGCCCTCCGCCGTGCATGGGCGATGTGGCTCAGGGAGCGCATCCGCCACCTCTGCCCCAAGACAGCACCCTGGCTCCAAGGCGCGGGGCCCTGGACATGACCTACCTCACCCAGCGCCTGCGCGGCAGGAAAGAAGTTGTTAAGAAAACCCTCGGCCCCAAGAAGGTGTTCCTGTGCTTCCGGCACCGGCACAACAAGACCGCGTCCATTCACCGGCGCGTCAAGACCCTGCACTGCCCCTGGTGGCAGCACGCGTGGACCACCAAGAGCAAGCTCCGCATCAGCAAATGGCTCCGGTGACCAAGGCAGGTTGCCGCGCCTTCAACACCGAGCTACGTAGCGTCGCGTGGCCCGGCAAGTTCAAGCTGGACCTGACTCCTCGCTACGAAGGTACGGCCGACCCCACGTTGTTCCTATAGCTCTACGAGCTGGGCATCGAGTCGGCCAACGGAGATGAGAAGGTCATGGCAAACTAGTTTTCCATGGCGCTCAAGGATTGTGCCCGCACCTGGCTCCTTAATCTTCCTCCCGTCACGATCTCTTTCTAGGACGAGATGCACAGCCATTTCATCGCCAACTTCCAGGGCACTCGCGACCGCCCCCCGGCCGTGGGTGACCTGCACCGCATCAAGCAACAACCTGGGGAGACCCTGCAGAAATACATCCAACACTTCAACAACGCTTGCCTCAAGATCCCCAGGGTGACGGACGAGGCCATCATCTCAGCGTTCTCTGATGGCGTCCACGATGTCAAGATGAAGGAGGAGCTCGCCATCCACGAGGAATTGTGCACATCTCTGGAGCTGTTCAACCTGGCGACCAAGTGCGCAAGAGCTGAGGAAGGGCGCCTCTCCCTCCTCGAGCTTCCAGCTGCTGACACAAAAGAAAAGAAGGCCAGGGACAAGGACGTGAAGCGCAAAGGAGCGGCCGTACTTCCAGCAGAACCAGACACGAAGCGCGGCAGGGACCAGCCGGAGTCGTATAAGGGTAGCCGACCGTTTTGCGCCTACCACAACCTCCACACCCACAACACCAACGAATGCCAAGAGCTTAGGGCCGTTCGAGAAGGATGCTTCGGTCGATGCCTCAAGCGCAATGACCAAGGCTACGGCCGAGGAGGAGGACGAGGCGGAGGACGATGGGACGACCGTGGCGCTCGCCAGGAGTGGTGTGACCGATCTCGCAAGGATCGCTGGCAGGACCAGCCTCGTGAGGGCGCCTGGAGGGATCTTCCTCGCGAGGACCGCTATCCTCCTCTTCTGCCGCCAAGAAGGAATGATGACCATCATCAGGACGAGGGGGCTGGGGGCTTCCAGGAACCGTGTGCCATCGCTTGCATCTTGGCCGGAGCTCAGGCCCCAGCCTCTCAGCGCATCTTCAAGCAGTTCGCTCGTGAGGTGAATGCAGTCCTCCCCAAGCTCGAGGCCACGCGCCCGCTCAAGTGGTCCAACTGCGACATCACCTTCAGTTCAGCAGACCAACTCAAGTGTGCAGTTACTGCTGGCGTCCTCCCAATGCTTTGCTCCCCAGTCATCAGCAACGTGCAAGTCACCAGGACCCTCATCGATGGTGGCGAGGGGCTTAATGTCCTGTATGTCAAGACGTTTGACAATCTTCAAGTGCCATACGATCAGCTCCAGCCAACCAAGCCTTTCTCAGGAGTCACCGACGGTTCCACCACTCCGATAGGGCAGGTCCGCCTCCCTGTCACCTTCGGCCAGCACGACAACTACCGCACCGAGCTCATCGACTTCGACGTCGCTCACATCCGCCTGTCGTACAACGCCATCCTCGGGTATCCAGCCCTGGCCAAGTTCATGGCGGTGATCCACCATGGCTATAATGTCCTCAAGATGCCAGGAAGAGGCGGAATCATCACGGTGCCCTGCAAAGAAAGAGATGCGGTGTGCTCCCTCGAGCGTGCCATCCAAGTTGCATCGATCAAGGACCCGGATAGCAGGGGCGAGGATCCTCTTAAGGTAGTCCCCAAGAAGAAGAAGACACCGCTCAGCTCTAGGCTTCGGGAGGTTGGCATCTCAGGAGGCGCCGCGTCAGGATCAGCGCCCGTGCAAGGGGCGCCTCCTTCCATCGCATAGGAAGGCACGCCCGGTGCCCTCCTCGGGCAGGGCTCGGGGGCTCTCCTCTGGAGGGCCTCAGACTTTGCCAAAATCATGAGGGAGATGCTCGGGCACCACTTGGAGGCGTGCTTCGCAGCACGTTTCCCTCAGGAGGTCTCAGGGCGTGGAGAGCCCAATGTTCAGGAGTTCATCACCAAGGTCACTCAGGAGCTTCAGGAAGCAAGAGCCATGCGTGGCGATCACCACTTGTCTGGCGTGCCCCCCCATCCAGGCGAGGATGGTGGGGTGCGCGTCTGCATCCACGTCCCAGGGCTCAACCGAGCCACGTCTCAGGAGCATCTCTGGCCTTCGCGTGTGGGATGCTGCGAGGGTCCGCCACACAGCTACGTTTGCATGCCTTTCAGCCTGCGTGCGGCTGCCGTCCACCAGCGCCACTTGCGGAGCATTCTGGCGGCTCAGGAGGCCAGGCATCATGCGGTCCTAGCGGGGGTGGAGACCTTCCTCGAGGAGCCACCTGGACCTGCAAAGCCTCCCAAGGCTGAGGCCTTCAGTGGCTCGTGAGGGTCGGCCTCTTCACCGCGCGCCTTCAGCAGTATCTTCAGCTACTCCAACACCCCTCCTACAACGGTACCAGGTGACATCTTCCAAGTTCATTTCAGTTGGGAGCGCCCTTAGGGCTGCATCATTTCCAGGTCGCATGGGTCTGTCCCTGCGGCATGTATCTTTTTCTTATGTCTTCAGTTCACTTTGCTGGGGGTGCCCCTCGGGCTGCATCATCCCCAAGCCGCTCGGGCCTGACTCGGTGGCATGTATCCCTCTTCCACTTACCTGAGCTGATTTGCTTTTCATGCTTAATCTACTTGCAATGATCACTTGATCGATTACTGCCTACCACGGGCCTCTCTCGCTCCCTTGCAAATCGCTTGCACATTAAAAGGGGGGCTCCTGAGCATCACGACTCAGGAGCTCTTACTGGCTCTCCAGCCCTCACCCCCTGGCCTTGACCACGACATCGCGACCTGGCATACCAGTGGCGGCTGAGCTCGCTCGAGGGCCGGGACCTGAGGACGTAGAGCATTTGTACCTAACCATCTCGCAGGAACACGCAGCTGTCAAGGACCCAAGACCAGGCACAACCCGCCTTGAGGTAGGGCCTCGTGAGTCCTACACTGGCTCACGAGTGCCCAGATACACCTCGTCTAGCCCTGCTGTGCAAGCCACATGTCAGGCCGGGGCTGTACACGCCCCGGGGGCTCCTCCCGGAGGGGCCCCTCCTCCCACACACCAGTGGAAGCACCATGCTCCGCGCTGGCTGATGACACTGCCTAGGAGCGGCTATGCCCGTACACATACGGAAGCGCTATGCTCCGCGCTGGTGATAAACAACTAAGGGCGCCCCATGGCCGTATCAACCTCAGGGAGCCCAGAGCTCAGTGTCTGGACTCATTGCAACACCTCCCCATGGGAGCATCGTGCGAGGGGGCTAGACACAGGGGCTGCACTCGGGTCACGCCTGAGCACATGCCACCCGGCCAGGTCCCCCGGACCTGGTCGTCACGCGCCCTCCCCGAGCAGAGCCAAGGTATGAAGATCGTTTGAACGTCAAGGGGGACTCCTGAGGATCGCGAGTCAGGAGACTAACTGGTCACGTAGCCCCTCACTCCTTAGTCCTGTCCTAGTGATCCTGTCGGGGCTAATGGCGGTTGAGGTATGCGCGGGGCCAGGACCTGCCGACGTAGAATGCCATATCTACTCTTACATTCCCTCCCTATTTGTTGTTTGTGCATCAAGGGGGACTCCTGAGCATCACGACTCAGGAGCCTAACTTGCCACGTAGCCCCTCACTCCTTGGTCCCGTCCTCGTGATCCAATCGAGGCCAATGGTGGTTGAGGTATGCGTGGGGCCGGGCTCTGCCGACGTAAAACACAAAGAAAATAGGAAGGAAACCGCAAAATGAAGAAGCAAATCCCGGAGCAAATATTACAAACCATAATTGTCTTCACAATACCAAACACAAGTTTAAACACCTCCACGAGGCATAGTGCATGTTGCAGGAACTAAGCAGGAAATAAGCCGTCACCCTTGGACATTGTCGTCACCCCAGGAGGTGCCACCCCCATGGCGGTGCCACTTGGGGCCGCAGGATGAGCAGCACCGCCTGCTGTGGGCACGGAAGCAAAGGCGTGGAACTTCCCCAGCAAGGCTTCCACCTGGCTCTTCATAGCTTTAGCAGCAGCGGCGAAGTGCTTGCTGTCCACGGGCTCCAGCAGCTCGTCAAGACTGGCGTCAGGATCGCGAAGATGGAGGTGGCTGAAGACGCGCGTCAGTGCCGCAGAAGAAAGGGCGCGAGCTTCTACCTCGGCCACGGGGCCGACGCCGCTCACGACTTCCTCAAGCGCCTCGACCAAGAAGGGAAGTAGCTGGGTGATACGTCTCCGTCGTATCTATAATTTTTTATTGTTCCATGCCAATATTCTACAACTTTCATATACTTTTGGCAACTTTTTATATTATTTTTGGGACTAACATATTGATCCAGTGCCTAGTGCCAATTCCTGTTTGTTGCATGTTTTATGTTTTGCCGGAAATCCATATCAAATGGAATCCAAACGGGATAAAAACGGACGGACAATTATTTTGGAATATTTGGGATTTTCCGGAGGAAGAATCAATGCGAAACGGTGTCTGAGGTGGCCACGAGACAGGGGGGTGCGCCCTCCCCCTGGGCACGCCTGGCACCCTCCTGGGCCACCCATAAGGTGGTTGATGCTCTTCTTTTTCCAAAAGAAAGCTAATTTTATGAGAAAAATCTGGGCGAAATATTCACCCCAATCGGAGTTACGGATCTCCATATATAAAAGAAACGGTGAAGGGGCATAATCTGATAACGCAGAAACAGAGAGATAGATCCAATCTCGGAGGGGCTCTCGCCCCTCCCACGCCATGCGAGCCAAGGACCAGAGGGGAAACCCTTCTCCCATCTAGGGAGAAGGTCAAGGAAGAAGAAGAAGAAGGGGGGCTCTCTCCCCCTTGCTTCCGGTGGCGCTGGAACACCGCTTGGGGCCATCATCATCACAGCGATCTTCACCAACACCTCCGCCATCTTCACCAACATCTCCATCACCTTCCCCCATCTATATTCAACAGTCCACTCTCCCGCAACCCGCTGTACCCTCTACTTAAACATGGTGCTTTCTGCTTCATATTATTATCCAATGATGTGTTGCCATCCTATGATGTCTAAGTAGATTTCCATTGTCCTATCGGTGATTGATGAATTGCTATGATTGGTTTGAGTTGCATGTTTTATTATTGGTGCTGTCGTATGGTGCTCTTCATGTCGCGCGGGCATGAGGGATTCCCGCTGTAGGGTTTGCAATATGTTTATGATTTGCTTATGGTCGGTGGCGTGAGTGACAGAAGCACAGACTCGAGTAAGTAGGTTGTTTGCGTATGGGATAAAGGGGACTTGATACTTTAATGCTATGGTTGGGTTTTACCTTAATGATCTTTAGTAGTTGCGGATGCTTGCTAGAGTTCCAATCATAAGTGCATATGATCCAAGAAGAGAAAGTATGTTAGCTTATGCCTCTCCTCAAATAGAATTGCACTAATGATTATCGGTCTAGTAACGTAGTCAATTGCTTAGGGACAATTTCAGAACTCCTACCACCACTTTTCCACACTCGCTATATTTACTTTATTGCTTATTTATCTAAACAGCCCCTACTTTTTATTTACGTGTTCTTTATTATCTTGCAAACCTATCCAACAACACCTACAAAGTACTTCTAGTTTCATACTTGTTCTAGGTAAAGCGAACGTCAAGCGTGTGTAGAGTCGTATCAGTGGCCAATAGGACTTGAGAGAGTATTTGTTCTACCTTTAGCTCCTTGTTGGGTTCGACACACTTACTTATTGAAAGAGGCTACAACTATCCCGTATACTTGCGGGTCATCAAGACGTTTTTCTGGCGCCATTGCCGGGGAGTCATAGAGTGGGGTGAATATTCTCGTGTGTGCTTATTTACTTTATCACTAAGTAATTTTTATTTTCTGTTCTTAGTTGTTCTCTATCTTTAGTTATGGATATGGAACACGAAACACCAAAAAAATTAGGTGTACTTGCTACTCATGGAGATGGGGAACCTCCTTAAACCCTCGATGCTGGTTATGTGAAAGATATGATGTACTACTTTGATAATCCTGAGAAAACCCCATTCAATTATGTTATGGGAGACACGTTGGATCAACATGAATACTTTCGGGATTATCTCTTGACACAAAAAGGGAAACTATTATGGGATCAAATTCATATATTACGTTGGTATGCTCGTCAACTATGCTTGATACATGAATACACTTGTTGCTCTAGGATGAAGGCTCCACACCTTCCCTTTTCATGCAAATTCAATGATAATAAAACCTTAGCTTCTTATGCTAATGGTGTATATGATTACTATGATGTGGAACAAATAGAAGAATTTGTTGCTTTTATGGGTGCTTATGAGATTAAATCTATGTTTAAAGAGTTTGATGATTTTGATGATTCAATTTATAGACCTGAAAATTTTGCTATACTTGAATATTGTTATAAGAATTATGAGTGCAATTACAATATTGCATTTATTGAGAAAGTCTCTGCTGTCCAAGAAGAGACTAATATTTTGCAGGAAGCTATGGAAAAAGAAATTGATGAAACTGTGAGCTCATTGGATGAAAAAGAAGATGAGGAGAGCGAAGAACAAAAGGAGGAAGAGCGGATTAGCTACCCGTGCCCACCTTCTAATGAGAGTAACTCTTCAACTCATACATTGTTTAATTCCCCTTCGTGCTTACCGAAGGATGATTGTTATGATCCCGTTGATTATCTTGAAATATCCCTTTTTGATGATGCTTTCTATGCTTGTGGCCAAGATGCCAATATGAATTATGCTTATGGAGATGAACTTGCTAATAGTTCCTTATGTTAAACATGAAATTGTTGCTATTACACCCACGCATGATAGTCTTATTATCTTTTTGAATTCTCCCTCCTACACTATTTCGGAGAAGTTTGTGCATATTAAGGATTATATTGATGGGTTATGTTTTACTACTACACATGATGATTTTCATAGATATAATATGCATGTGCTTGCTGCTCCTACTTGCAATTATTATGAGAGAGGAACTACAACTCCGCCTCTTTATGTTTCCAACATGATAGAATTGCAAGAAACTGCTTATACTATGCATTGGGCTTTACTTGGTGTGAATGAATTGTTCTTTTATGACATGTCGATGCATAGGAAGAGAGTTAGACTTCATTGTGGCATGATATATGTTACTTTGTGCTCCCTACTAAATCACAAATCATTGTTATTTAAAATTGGTTTTGATATACCTTGGGATCCGGGTGGATTCATTACTTGAGCACTATATGCCTAGCTTAATGCCTTTAAAGAAAGCGCTGCCAGGGAGACAACCCGGAAGTTTTAGAGAGTCATTTATTTCTGTTGAGTGCTTTCATATAGTTTAAAAACAAAAAAAAACAAAGAGGGGAACCTAAAAACTTTTCAAAAAGGAAAGTGAAAGTAAGAGAGATAAGCATTGTTGAAGTGGGAGCTAGCCTTGAACTTTGTTCAAGCTCACGGAAACTTTGTGAATCTTGATTACAGAAACTTTTCATCAAAAATAATTATCCCCTTGTACAATTCCATTGTATTATAAAAATAATGTGCCAAGGTTTGCCTTTAGGATGTTTACAATGCTTGTTGGTTTGTACGGTGCAGGACAGAAACTTTGGCTGTAGTGCGTGATTTTACATTTTTATCTGGAATGTCAAATGGTTCAGATTCTTTTTGCACTGTCTTGCTGTATTTTTTTTATTATTTTGGTAGAATTTTTGGGGTAACATAAGTATGGTGAATGTTCAGATTGCTACAGACTGTTCTGTTTTTGATAGATTCTGTTTTTGATGCATAGTTTGCTTGTTTTGATGAATCTATCAATTTATATCAGTGTATTAAGCCATGAAAAAGCTATATTACAGTAGACACAATGCAAAAAAAATATGAATTGGTTTTCTACAGTACTTAGAGTAGTGATTTACTTTATTATACTAACGGATCTTACCGAGTTTTCTGTTGAAGTTTTGTGTGGATGAAGTGTCTAATCAAGGATGTCTCGATATGAGGAAAAGGAAGAGAGGCAAGAGCTCAAGCTTGGGGATGCCCAAGGCACCCCAAGGAAATATTCAAGGAGACTCAAGCGTCTAAGCTTGGGGGTGCCATGGAAGGCATCCCCTCTTTCTTCAACAAGTATCGGTATGTTTTCGTATTTGTTTCGTTCATGCGATATGTGCAAGTCTTGGAGCGTCTTTCGCATTTAGTTTTCATTTTTATTTTATGCACCATGCTGGTATGAGATAGTCCTTGGTCGGTTTATAGAATGCTCATTGCACTTCACTTAAATCTTTTGAGTATGGCTTTATAGAATGCTTCATGTGCTTCACTTAAATCATTTGAAGTTTGGATTGCCTGTTTCTCTCCACATAGAAAACTGCCATTTGTAGAATGCTCTTTTGCATCACTTATATTTGTTAGAGAATAGGCATATATTTTGTAGAAATAATTAAACTCTCTTGCTTCACTTATATTTATTTAGAGAGATGACAGGAATTGGTCAAACACATGGTTAGTCATAAAATCCTACATAAACTTGTAGATCGCTGAATATGATATGTTTGATTCCTTGCAATAGTTTTGCGATATAAAGATGGTGATATTAGAGTCATGCTAGTGGGTGGTTGTGGATTGTAGAGACACTTGTGTTGAGGTTTGCAAGTCCCGTAGCATGCACGTATGGTAACCGTTGTGTGACAAATTTGAAGCATGGGGTGTTTCTTTGATTGTCTTCCTTATGAGTAGCGGTCGGGGATGAGCGACGGTCTTTTCCTACCAATCTATCCCCCTAGGGGCATGCGTAGTAGTAGTTTGCTTCGAGGGCTAATAAACTTTTGCAATAAGTATATGAGTTCTTTATGACTAATGTGAGTTCATGGATTATACACACTTTTACCTTTCCATCATTGCTAGCCTCTTCGGTACCATGCATTTCCCTTTCTCACCTCGAGACTTGGTGCAAACTTCGCCGGTACATCCAAACCCCGTGATATGATACGCTCTATCACACATAAGCGTCATTATATCTTCCTCAAAACAGCCACCATACCTACCTATCATGGCATTTCCATAGCCATTCCGAGATATATTGCCATGCAACTTCCATCATCATCATATACATGACTTGAGCATTTATTGTCATATTGCTTTGCATGATCGTAAGATAGATAGCATGATGCTTTCATGGCTTGTCCGTTTTTTGATGTCATTGCTACGCTAGATCATTGCACATCCCGGTACACCGCCGGAAGCATTCATATAGAGTCATATCTTTGTTCCAGTATCGAGTTGTAATATTGAGTTGTAAGTAAATAAAAGTGTGATGATCATCATTATAGAGCATTGCCCCATGAAAAAAGAAAAAAAAGAAAAAAAGGAAAGGCCAAAGAAGCCTAAATAAAAAAAGGGGGCCAAAGAAGCCCACCGAAAAAAGGAAAAAAAGAAAAGAAAAGAAAAGAAAAGGGGCAATGTTACTATCCTTTTACCACACTTGTGCTTCAGAGTAGCACCACGTTCTTCATATAGAGTCTCCTATATTGTCACTTTCATATACTAGTGGGAATTTTCATTATAGAACTTGGCTTGTATATTCCAACGATGGGCTTCCTCAAAATGCCCTAGGTCTTCATGAGAAAGCAAGTTGGATGCACACCCGCTTAGTTTTTAGTTTGAGCTTTCATACACTTACAACTCTTAGTCCATCCGTTGCATGGCAATCGCTACTTCTCGCATTGACATCAATTGATGGGCATCTCCGTAGCCCGTTGATTAGCCGCGTCGATGTGAGATTTTCTCCCTTTTTGTCTTCTCCACATAAACCCCCACCATCATATTCTATTCCACCTATAGTGCTATATCCATGGCTTGCGCTCATGTATTGCCTGAGGGTTGAAAAAGCTGAAGCGCGTTAAAAAGTATGAACCAATTTCTCGGCTTGTCATCGGGGTTGTGCATGATGGGAGCATTTTTGTGTGACGAAAATGAAGCATGGACAAACTATATGATTTTGTAGGGATAAGCTTGCTTTTGGACTTGTTGTTTTGAAAAGACATGATTGCTTTATTAGTACGGTCGAAGTATTATTGTTTTTATGTCAAATGATAGATTATTGTTTTGAATCATTCGTGTCTTAATGTTCATGCCATGATTAGACATATGATCAAGATTATGCTAGGTAGAACTCCAAATCAAAAATTATCTTTTTTATCATTTACCTACTCTAGGAAAAGCAGGAATTAAGCTTGGGGATGCTGATACGTCTCCGTTGTATCTATAATTTTTGATTGTTCCATGCCAATATTCTACAACTTTCATAAACTTTTGGCAACTTTTTATATTATTTTTGGGACTAACATATTGATCCAGTGCCCAGTGCCAGTTCCTGTTTGTTGCATGTTTTATGTTTCGCAAGAAACCCATATCAAACGGAATCCAAACGGGATAAAAATGGAGGATAATTATTTTGGAATATTTGGGATTTTCCAGAGGAAGAATCAACGGGAAACGGTGTCCAAGGTGGCCACGAGATAGGGGGCGCGCCCTCCCCCTGGGTGCGCCTAGCACCCTCGTGGGCCACCCGTAAGGCGTTTTACGCTCTTCTTTTGCCGCAAGAAAGCTAATTTTAGGAGAAAAATCTGGGCAAAAGATTCACCCCAATCGGAGTTACAGATCTCCGGATATAAAAGAAACGGTGAAGGGGCATAATCTGATAACGCAGAAACAAAGAGATAGATCCAATCTCGGAGGGGTTCTCGCCCCTCCCACGCCATGGGAGCCAAGGAACAGAGGGGAAACCCTTCTCCCATCTAGGGAGAAGGTCAAGGAAGAAGAAGAAGAAGGGGGGGGGCTCTCTCCCCCTTGCTTCCGGTGGTGCCGGAACGCCGCCGGTGGCCATCACCATCACCGTGATCTTCACCAACACCTCCGCCATCTTCACCAACATCTCCATCACCTTCCCCCATCTATATTCAGCGGTCCACGCTCCCATATCCCGCTGTACCCTCTACTTAAACATGGTGCTTTATGCTTCATATTATTATCCAATGATGTGTTGCCATCCTATGATGTCTTAGTAGATTTCCGTTGTCCTATCAGTGATTGATGAATTGCTATGATTTGTTTGAGTTGCATGTTTTATTATTGGTGCTGTCCTATGGTGCTCTCTGTGTCGCGCAAGCGTGAGGGATTCCTGCTATAGGGTTTGCAATATGTTTATGATTTGCTTATAGTGGGTGGTGTGAGTGACAGAAGCACATACCGAGTAAGTAGGTTGTTTGCGTATGGGATAAAGGGGACTTGATACTTTAATGCTATGGTTGGGTTTTACCTTAATGATCTTTAGTAGTTGCGGATGCTTGCTAGAGTTCCAATCATAAGTGCATATGATCCAAGAAGAGAAAGTATGCTAGCTTATGCCTCTCCCTCAAATAGAATTGCAATAGTGATTATCGGTCTAGTAACGTAGTCAATTGCTTAGTAACAATTTCACAAATCCTACCACCACTTTTCCACACTTGCTATATTTACTTTATTGCTTCTTTATCTAAACAACCCCTACTTTTTATTTATGTGTTCTTTTTATTTACGTGTGAAGGCCACGCGGTCCTCGGCCAGGACCTTCGCCTTGGAGTCCAGCTCGGCCCTCTCCGCCCTCAACTTTCGCTCCAGCGTCTCCAGCCGGCCGTGCTCGGCGGTCTGCGACTTCGCCAGCTGCGTCAGCTCAGCATCACGGTCCCTGACGGCGTCCTCCCAAGCCTTCATCTCCTCCTCCTTCGCCTGGCAGTCGCGAGCTTCTTTGGCGTGATCATCGCGCAAGCCCTGCAGCTCGCCTCCAGCGCCTTGCAGAGGTCCTCGGCCACCGCGGCATCCTTCAATGCCGCTTAGCGAGCAGCTGCGGCCCGGGTGGCGGCTTGCTTCTCCTCCTCAGAAGCTGCCGCGACCCGCCTCAGCGCTGCTCGGATAGAGATATCGGAATGAAGCCAGCCGGAAACCAGCTCCAGGCGCCTAGCTGCTAGATGGGAGTTGGCGCCCTGGAGGTCTTCTTGCAGCTAGACCATCTCAGATAGGGCACACTCCAATACACTAGACGAAGCAGAAGAGCCTGGAACCAGCGGTGCAGGAGGAGGAGGCGGCAGTGTAACCACGGCTCAGGAGACTGGGAGCTCCCGAGCCTTGGGCACCTCAGCAGCAGCGTCAGGCACCAACACCTCCGGAGCTAGTGGGGCCACGGGGGCTGGCACCCCGCTAGGGCGATCCTCCAGGCCTCGCGAGGATGACCGGGTAGGAGAGGTGCGAGTGTCACCGCCTCCCCTTCCCACAGATGAAGGAGCGGCCGCGGCAGACGAGTCTGCCCCAGACGGAGTTGCCGTGTCCCCCTTCTTCTTCTTCACCGCTGGTGGTGGCCTAGCCAATGGATGAAGAATGTCAAGCCTCGGCAGCAAAATCAACAACAAGATGGGGTTCGAATGCTTACTGGTTAATTGTGCCATAGCTCACCGCCCTCTTCTCGAGCTTGAAGCCCGAGAGCCTAGTGGCCCGGGGCGCAGTTGCAAGAGGTCCAGGAGCGGAAGAAGGCATGACAGAAGGGCTGGAGGCGACTCCGGGCGGCACCTGTGTAGAAGCAGCCTCTCGGGAGATCAGTGCCGACCTGTCCATCTTTTGGATTGTGGGCGGGTCCTCCTCCCCCCGTGAGGCGTCGGCCTTTTCATCGTCGGGCAAGGTGCGGAGGATGCTGGCCCTGCAAGGGGGAGAGGTCTCCCCCGTCCCCTCGAAGGTCGCCACCGAGTCGCGCTCCTCCTCTTCTTCTTCCTCTCCTCCCCCGCGGGAATCACCTGAAGACACATCAACCGGCACCGTTGCCCCTTGGGCCGCAGGAGGCGCCGCCGACACTAGGAAGCGCCCATCAAAGGTGGGCATGGCAACCACCACCTGAGTCCGGTCCTCACGAAGGAACAAGGGGGCGGGGGCACCCTCCAGGCCTTCTTGGTCGTCCCTAACCAAGAGGCGGAGATCCGCGGCCAGATCCTCGTCGGCCAGAGCCGCCGAATTCAGGCGGAGGTTGTCGTATGCACCCCCAAGCGTCCATAAGGGGCGCGAGTGCGCCTGAAGCGGAGCCACCCACTGTGTTAGGAACTCCCTCAGGAGTGTGGCCCCCGTCAGCTTCGCCGCCTTCACGTTGCCCGGCTTCAGGTCGGCATTCAGCTTCTCCAGCACCAGCTTCGCCCGGTCGTCAACAAGCTTCATGCGAGACCACCCTTCGTCAGGCTGGGGCATCTTCGTCGGATGCACCAACCGAGGGTGGACGCATCTGGCATCCATCATGACCCACTTTCTCGGGAAGTTGTCGGCCCTCTTCCCGGTCTTCGAGATCGCATTGGCCTTGGTGTATGCGACGAAGTTGGCGCACGCTGAAGTGTTCTCGCCGTTGACTTGGAGGGAGAAGAAGTGGCCCAGCAGAGCCACAGACAGCATCACCCCAACATGCGCCTCGTAGTAATAGGCAAAAATTGACAAGAGGAGAACGGAGTTGGGATGGAGATGAAGGGCCTGCAACCTGTAAAGGCGGAAGACGGTGTAGAAGAAGTCGGAGAAGGGAGGACCAAGGCCGACGACGATGGCGTTCATGAAGAACGGGTAGAAGGTGCTCCCCTTAGACTCCGGCTCAGCGGAGCCATCCCGGAGTTCGGTCTCTCCCATATCGTTGCCCTCCACTGCCGTCATCAGGCGCGTAGCCGCGAGATTCTTCTCTGACATATTGGGGGCGTCTAGGGTCGGCGAATACCAAGCCACCAGCGCGTCGACTTTGACCTGACGGGGTGGCATTACTCGCTGAAAGGGAAGGAGTGGAGCGGATCTAGAGATTTCGGAAGCAAGGAAGCAAGGAAGCAAGGAAGGGGATCTGGAGAAAGGCGAATGAGAGCAATGAAGGCAAGCCTTGCCCACGCCAGCCTTTTGTCAGTCGGGCAGTTGCCGAGGCAGCGTGGGGAACGGAGACACCCACGTCCAATCAAGTCGCCACACGGCAACCAAGCCCGCATGCTGTTGGGGCTCGCGGTGCTCTGCACTTGCCCTTTCGCTTCACCGCTAAGCCAAGTCCGAGCACGCCTTGGGCCCGGGGGCTACTGTCGGTGTTCCGGGAACGGGGGTCCCCAGACTTGAATGCCTGCGGCCCCAGCGTGGCTCAATCGGTGGCCCAGTGTGGCCCATCTTCATCAACCAAGGCACTCAAGACCCTCATGAGGGGCTAAGCATCGCGGGGGACGACACAAGGCCTCTTCATGAGTGGCCTCACTAGGCAGGCTCGCTAGGAGGCGGAGGGATCAAGGCAAGGGGTACCTCGCGAGGTGCCGATGACGCAAGCCATGATGATCAAGGCCAGGAGGGCTCCAGGTGGGCGCCTACCCGTCTAGTGTCCTCGTTTCCTCTTTGGTACAAAGGGGGCAAGCGCAGGCACGGAGTACCGAGGCATCAGGCAAAGGTTTCCATATTGGTGCAACGAGACCAAGACCAGCAGGATGGCAGGACGGAGGTCACCGTGGAGCCCAAGACAACGTCATCACTAGAGCCTTTGGGAGGCGAAGACTACCTTTAGTCAGGATAGCTTGTACTAGCTGTCCCCTTTCAAAATGGCCATTGTCGGATCCCTTCCCGCTCAATATTTGGGAAGAGGACCAGGGCCTCTATAAATAGGGCTAGCCATCACAGTAGGGAGGGGGTGGGCTCTCCTTACGGCACATCTCCACGACAAGAACACCTCTCCTCGTGAGGTTGTTCTTCCCTTGTACTGTTCATCATCAGCCCAAGAGGCAATCATCCACACCACACACTGGAGTAGGGTATTACACCACAACGGTGGCCTGAGCCAGTATAAACCTAGTGTCTCTTGTGTTGTGAGTTCATCGATCTAGTTTAGGGATCGCGACGAGGCTGAGGGCGTGAATCGGTAGGAGGAGATCTTCGTGCACACCCCAGAGTTCGAACCTTAAGGGTTTTGCCCGAATCCGATATCCGACAACAACTACCGTCGAGTACCCTCGCCCCTTCCGAGGGACAGGTCATATGCGCCCCAGTGCAACAATGACAGGCATCCGTACGGGAATGACCGCAGAGTTCCAGTCGACCCAAGAGAACCTGTCTTTGACGCAAGGTCTGTCCTTGTGCAAGGTTTGGTCGACCGAAATAGAGCATACAGAGAAGTGTTGGATCAGAACAGAGCCAGTGGGGGCAGAGTTCATGTTTCCTGCCCCGAATGTTTCAGAAGGGCCACCAGATCTGCTGAGATACCGCATAACTTCAGACTGGCGACTGGCATCAGTAAGTTTATGAGCGAGTCAAAGCCCGATACTTGGCTCGAAGACTACCGAGTGGCTGTGCACATCGGTGGTGGCAGCGATGAGGTGGCCATGAAGCACCTTCCTCTGATGCTTGAACGGTCTGCTAGAGCTTGGGTGACTCAGTTGGCCCCTGGGAGTATTTTGAGTTGGGATGAGTTAGCCCGAGTGTTCACCAGAATGTTTGAGGGCACTTGCAAGAGACCTGCCGGTCTACCAGAGCTGCAGCATTGCATGCAGAAACCGAATGAAACCTTGAAGGACTATATCCAGAGATGGATCACCCTGCACCACACAGTGGAAAATGTGCCAGATCACCAAGCAGTCTGTGCTTTCAAGGAAGGTGTTCGCTACAAAGAGCTCGTTTTTAAATTTGGCCAGACAGGAGATATGTCTTTAACTCGGATGATGGAGATTTCTACCAAATACGCTAACATCGAAGAGGAAGACGGACTCCAGAGTGGCAAGCACAAAACAGTCGCCCAGGACACCAGAGGAGGAAATTCCAATCGGAAGCAAAAGCGAAAGGCTGAGGCAGCAGGTCCTGCCGAGGCAGCGATGTTAAACCAAGGAAAGTTTAAAGGGAAACCTAAAGGGCCCTGGACCCCTAAGAAGGTGAAAGATCAGGAAGGAAATGGCGTGATGGATTTTCCATGTCATATTCACACCAAGAAAGATGAAGAGGGGAACCTGATTCTCCCCAAGCATACCACTCGACAATGTCGACTCCTAATCCAGAGCTTCCGAGAGTATAAACCCAATGATAAGGACAAAGAGCTTGAGAAGGAAGAAGAAGATAAGGATGATGACAATGGTTATCCCAATGTCAATGCCACCTTGGTGATTTTTGCCGATATTGGGAGCAAAAGTCTACTGAAGGTGATTAACAGAGAAGTTAACATGGTTTCTCCGGCAATGCCGAGATATCTGAAGTGGTCAAAAGTCCCCATTACATTCGACCAATTTGACCACTCGGCACGCGTAGCTACCCCTGGGCGGCAGGCGCTGGTGGTCGACACAGTCATGGGGGCACCCAACTGACTAAGGTCCTGATGGATGGTGGCAGTGGCCTGAATATTTTGTATGCTGAAGCTCTCAAAGGAATGGGCATCCCGATGTCCAAACTCAGCGAGAGTAACATGCGGTTCCATCGGATCATTCCAGGAAAGTAAGCCGAAAATCACTTGGCCAGATCAGTCTCGATGTGGTTTTCGGCGATGAGAAGAATTTCCGCAAGGAGAAGTTGACCTTTGAGGTAGTGGATTTCCAGAGTGCATATCATGCCATTCTGGGCAGACCTGCTTATGCAAGCTTTATGGCTCGACCATGCTATGTTTATCTCAAGATGAACATGCCTAGACTAGAGGCATAATAATGGTTTCTAGTAACCGTCAGAGAGAAGAAGATTGTCTTCAAGATGGAGAAAAAATAGCAGATGAGCAGATGGCAACAGTAGAGTTCCGAGAATATCATAAGACGGCAGATCTGAGTGATTTGCTGCGTGCTAAGAGGCCTGCCTTAGAGTCCGCAGTTCAGTCAGCCGGAGAGACCAAGCCATTCCACGTTCACCTGGCCGATCCCAATGCCGCTCCGACTCATATTTCAACAACGCTCGACAGCAAACATGAAGAAGCGCTCATCCAGTTCCTCCGTGAGAACTGGGACATCTTTGCATGGAAACCATCCGACATGCGAGGTGTACCCAGGGGACTGGCTGAGCACCGTTGCGAGTCGACCCAAAAGTAAACCCCGTCAAAGAGCACCTCCGTTGGTCCGCCATGGAGAAGAGAAAAGCCATTGGCGAGGAAGTAGCTTGGCTCCTGGCCGCTGAGTTTATCCGCGAGATATGCCACTCCGAGTGGCTCGCCAATGTTGTTATGGTTCCCAAGAAGGATAATTCACTTTGAATGTGTATTGACTTCAAGCACATCAATCGGGCCTGTCCGAAAGATCATTTCCCCTACCCCGCATCGACCAAATTGTCGACTAAACTGCGGGATGTGAGCGACTGTCCTTCCTGGACGCTTATTCCGGGTACCATCAGATCTGTCTGTATGGACCTGACAAGATAAAAACAGCTTTCATCACCTCGTTTGGGTGTTTTTGCTATGTCACTATGCCCTTTGGTCTCAAGAATGCTGGTGCCACATTCATGCGCATGATGCAAAGGTGCCTGCTCACTCAAATCAGTCAGAATGTGGAAGCATACATGGACGACATAGTGGTTAAGTCACGCAATGGTTCCGACCTGCTGACTGACCTTGCTGAAACCTTTGCCAACCTGAGAAGGTATGATATCAAGCTTAATCCGTCTAAGTGCACATTTGGAGCCCCAGGCGGAAAGTTACTAGATTTTCTTGTTTCCGAATGAGGGATCAACGCAAACCTAGAAAAGATTGGTATAATCCTCCGAATGAAACGCCCGGTGCACGTGCATGATGTTCAGAAGCTTACGGGTTGCTTGGCTGCTTTGAGCCGATTCATCTCATGCCTCCGGCACTGTCTCTTTACCGACAAGTTCGAGTGGAATGATGAAGCTGAAGCAGCGTTTGCAGAGCTCAAAGCCCTGCTTTCCACCCAGCCGGTGCTTGCTGCTCCGGTTAGCAAAGAGCCTCTGCTGCTTTACATCGCAACCACATGACAAGTTGTTAGCACAGTGCTCACAGTCGAGCGGGAAGAAGAAGGCAAGGCCTTCAAAGTTCAGCGCCCCGTGTATTACATTTCATAAGTCTTAACCCCATCCAAGCAGAGATATCCTCACTATCAGAAGCTTGTTTTATGGGATTTACCTCACCACGAAGAAGGTTGCACATTATTTCTCTGATCACTCAATTTTAGTTGTCAGCGACGCTCCATTATCAGAGATTCTGAATAACAAAGATGCAACTGGTTCAGTGGCAAAGTGGGCGATTGAACTTCTTCCTTTGGGTATCAAGTTTGAGGCAAAGAAGGCCATTAAGTCTCAAGCAATTGCAGATTTCCTCGCAGAGTGGACTGAACAACAACAATCGATCCAAATTCAGTCGGAACATTGGACCATGTTCTTTGATGGATCCAAGATGTTAAATGGCTCTGGTGCAGGAGTGGTTTTAGTGTCCCCACGAGGAGACAAACTCAGTTATGTCCTCCAGATTCACTTTGACTCTTCAAATAATGAAGCTGAGTATGAGGTACTACTATATGGGTTGCATATGGCCATTTCACTCGGCATCCGACGCCTGATGGTTTGTGGTGATTCAGATTTAGTGGTTAACCAAGTAATGAAGGAATGGGACATCAGGAGTCCCACAATGACAGGTTACTGCAATGCAGTGAGAAAGCTGGAAAAGAAGTTTGAGGGATTGGAGCTCCACCACATACCGAATCCAAAACCAAGCTGCTGACGATCTCGTGAAGATAGGTTCCACTCGGAATCCTATCCCGAGCAATGTGTTCTTGGAGCATCTCCATACCCCATCAGTACAATAAGATCCCTTCAAGGAAGAGCCCCCGCAATCGATAAGTCCAACCAACCCGACTGAGATAGAGGTCCCAGCCGTGGTCGACCTGATCATGGAAGTCTTGGTGGTTACCACCGATTGGACAGTATCGTACATCGCATATATTCTTAGAAAAGAACTCCCAGAGGACGAAGACGAGGCTCGTCAGATAGTCCGTCGATCCAAAGCTTTCACCATGATGAAAGGGCAGCTTTACAGAGAAGGTGTCACAGGAGTAGCCCAACGCTGCATCACCCCGGAAGAAGGTCAGATGATCTTAAATGATATCCACTTGGGGACCTATGGTCACCATGCGTCCTCCCGGACCATCGTGTCCAAAGCATACCGAGTGGGATTTTATTTGCCTCGAGCAAATGAGATGGCGAAAGATATAGTTGACAAGTGCGCAAGTTGCCAGTTTTACTCCAACATGTCTCACAAGCCCGCATCTGCCCTGAAGACCATTCCACTCGTCTGGCCGTTTGCAGTCTGGGGATTGGATATGGTCGGTCCCTTCAAAACCGGCGCGAGTGGCTTCACCCATTTGCTCGTGGCAGTCGACAAGTTTACCAAGTGGATCGAAAGCCAAGCCCATCAAGAACATTGGAGCAGGCACAACCGTCAGTTTCATTAGAGTGTTGATTTTCAAAAATGGAGTTCCTCACAGCATCATCACAGATAACGGCTCCAACTTTGACTCTGATGAATTCAAGGCGTTCTGTGCATCTCAAGGCACTCGGATCAACTACGCGTCTGTCGCGCACCCGCAATCGAATGGACAAGCTGAAAGGGCGAATGGACTGATCCTTCAGGGGTTAAAGCCTCGAGTGATGCGTGATCTTAAGCATGCTGCTGGAGCTTGGGTGACCGAACTACCATCAGTCCTATGGGGGCCGAGGACAACACCTAACCGGTCGACTGAACGAACCCCCTTCTTCCTGGTGTACAGTGCCAAGCTTGTGCTTCCGAGTGAGTTGCTGCACAATGCTCCCAGAGTTGAACTGTTCTCAGAAGCCGAAGGAAAGCAAGCACGTGAAGACGCAGTCGATCTCTTGGAGGAAGAACGTGAGATGGCTTTGGTTTGGTCGACCATTTATTAGCAAGATCCGCGTCGATCCCACGCCCGCAATGTGAGAGGTCGAGCGTTTCAGGAGGGAGACCTTGTGCTGTGAGTGGTTCAGAAACGACCTCACAAGCTCACTCCGGCCTGGGAAGGTCCCTTCATCATCACCAAGGTGCTTCACAATGGAGCATATCACATTTACAACGTAGCCAAGAAAATGGATGAGCCACGTGCATGGAACGCGGAGCTGCTGCGCCGTTTCTATACCTAGAATCACTCAACTTGACGAGTTGTAATAAAAGCACTTCAGTTTGTTTTTCAAAGGCAAGGTCTTTACAGTATCTTAACGATTGATCTCTCATAATCAGTTGTGTCCAAATCCCCCAGTGGGTGGCTTAGCCGTGAACCCAATTTGTCTAAGTTAAAAACATTCTAAGTGGAGAGCAATCCTCCCGCTCGGAGGCTTAGCTACGACCCCGTAATCGCCTAAGTTAAAAACACTTTGAGTGGAGAGCAATCCTCCCACTCGGAGGCTTAGCTGAAACCCCATAATTGCCTAAGTTAAAAACATTCTGAGTGGAGAGCAATCCTCCCACTCGGGGCCTTAGCTGCGACCCCGTAATCGCCTAAGTTAAAAACACTCCAAGTGGAGAGCAATCCTCCCACTCGGGGGCTTAGCTGTGACCCAGTAATCGCCTAAGTTAAAAACATTCTGAGTGGAGAGCAGTCCTCCCACTCGGAGGCTTAGCTGTGACCCGCTA
>NC_041387.1:543565031-543566408 GCF_002162155.2 Triticum dicoccoides | reverse complement strand
TCCCACTCTGGGGCTTAGCTGCGACCCTGTAATCGCCTAAGTTGAAAAACACTCCGAGTGGACAGCAATCCTCCCACTCGGGGGCTTAGCTGCGACCCCGTAATCGCCTAAGTTAAAAAAACACTCCGAGTGGAGAGCAATCCTCCCACTCGGGGGCTTAGCTGCGACCCCGTAATCGCCTAAGTTAAAAAACACTCTGAGTGAAGAGCAATCCTCCCACTCGGGGGCTTAGCTGCGACCCCGTAATCGCCTAAGTTAAAAATGTTGGAAATATGCCCTAGAGGCAATAATAAAAGCATTATTATTATATTTCCTTGTTCATGATAATTGTCTTTATTCATGCTATAATTGTGTTATCCGGAAATCGTAATACATGTGTGATTAACAGACACCGACATGTCCCTAGTGAGCCTCTAGTTGACTAGCTCGTTGATCAACAGATAGTCATGGTTCCCTGACTATGGACACTGGATGTCATTGATAACGAGATCACATCATTGGGAGATTGATGTGATGGACAAGACCCAATCCTAAACATAGCACAAGATCGTATAGTTCGTTTGCTAGAGTTTTCCAATGTCAAGTATCTTTTCCTTAGACCATGAGATCATGTAACTCCCGGATACCGTAGGAGTGCTTTGGGTATGACAAACGTCACAACGTAACTGGGTGACTATAAAGGTAGACTACGGGTATCTCCGAAAGTGTCTGTTGGGTGACATGGATCAAGACTGGGATTTGTCACTCCGTATGATGGAGAGGTATCACTGGGCCCACTCGGTAATGCATCATCATAATGAGCTCAGAGTGACCAAGTGTCTGGTCACGGGATCATGCATTACGTTACGAGTAAAGTGACTTGCCGGTAACGAGATTGAATGAGGTATTGGGATACCGACGATCGAATCTCGGGCAAGTAACATATCGATAGACAAAGGGAATAGCGTACGGGATTGATTAAATCCTCGACATCGTGGTTCATCCGATGAGATCATCATGGAGCATGTGGGAGCCAACATGGGTATCCAGATCCCACTGTTGGTTATTGACCGGAGAGTCGTCTCGGTCATGTCTGCTTGTCTCCCGAACCCGTAGGGTCTACACACTTAAGGTTCGGTGACGCTAGGGTTATGAAGATATGTATATGCAGAAACCCGAATGTTGTTCGGAGTCCCGGATGAGATCCCGGACGTCACGAGGAGTTCCGGAATGGTCCGGAGGTAAAGAATTATATATAGGAAGTGCTATTTCGGGCATCGGGACAAGTTTCGGGGTTATCGGTATTGTACTGGGACCACCGGAAGGGTCCCGGGGGTCCACCGGGTGGGGCCACCTGTCCCGGGGGGCCACATGGGCTGTAGGGGGTGCGCCTTGGCC
>NC_041387.1:543493245-543565021 GCF_002162155.2 Triticum dicoccoides | reverse complement strand
AAAACACTCCGAGTGGAGAGCGATCCTCCCACTAGGGGGCTTAGCTGCGACCCCGTAATCACCTAAGTTAAAAACATTTCGAGTGGAGAGCCATCCTCCCACTCGGGGGCTTAGCTGCGACCCCATAATCGCCTAAGTTAAAAACATTCCAAATGCCGAGCAATCCTCCCATTCGAGGGCTTAGCTGCGACCCCGTAATCACCTAAGTTAAAAAACACTCTGAGTGGAGAGCAATCCTACCACTTGGAGACTTAGCTGCGACCCCAAAATCGCCTAAGTCACAAATATTCTCTGAGCTCCGCCAAAAGTACAATGTGCGTTCCACCCTGATCCACAAGGACGACGAGGTGTCGATTGAACACCGCATCTGGGCTACGCCACAAGTACAATGTGCGTTCCATCCCGATCCGCAAGGAGGACGAGGTGTCGATTGAACACCGTGTCTGGGCTACGCCACAAGTACAATGTGCGTTCCATCCTGATCCGCAAGGACGACGAGGTGTCGATTGAACACCGCGACTAGGCTACGCCACAACTACAATGTGTGTTCCATCCCAATCTACAAGGATGATGAGGTGTCGATTGAACACCTCGACTGGGCTACACCACAAGTACAATGTGCGTTCCATCCCGATCCGCAAGGATGATGAGGTGTCGATTGAATCCACAAGTACAATGTGAGTTCCGCCACCACATCGGTGAGGACGATGAGGTATTGACTGAGCACCTCCTCTGAGCTACGCCACAAATATAGCATTCCATCCCTATCCCCAAGGACGACGGGGTTTCGACTGAACACTGCGTCCGAGCTCCATCACAAGTACAATGTACTTTCATTCGGCAAAGGGTGAGAATACCAAGTCCACTCGGAACCGAAGGATAATCGGAAACAACTTTAAAACAGAGTGAAAGCAATGATATTCAAAGAAATCCAAGTTCGGATAAACCCTGCAAAAGTTCAAAACCACAGCGGACATAAGTACTTAGGCATCAAGCCTGAAAGAGTTTAACGATTACAATAGGCATTCCGAGGCAAATAAAAGTGGGGCATAATGTTTTTTGGTCACTCGTCAGGAGAAGGGCTTGCTGGATCACAGAAGCTGTCAAGATCAGTGCTGTCTGCGATGCGAGTGGCAGCCTCAAGGAAAGTGTCCATAAAGCACTGAAAAGTGTGCTTCTTAGTGTTCGCAACCTTGAGGGCCGCCAGCTTGTCTTCTCTGGCATCCTTGTAGTGCACTCAGACCAGTGCCAGGGCAACGTCAGCGCCACAACAAGCGGATGATTTCTTCTATTCTAGGACTCGGCCAGGGATCTGATTCAGTCGAGGCATCAGCGACTCGAGATCTTGTGAAAGTTCCGCCCGAGGCCAGAGTTCAGCATCAACCCGAGTCATCACCACCTTCAGTCATGCAAGATAAGAAACAACAATGTCCATGCGTGACTCCAACCGCAGCAAGTTCATCGCAACATCATCTTTGACAGGACAATTGATGGGCTCGAGACCCGTCTCGACACGCCCAGTCTCAGCTTCAAAGTCCTGACAAAGTTCTGTGCAGTTGGAAAAAATGGTGAGTCGACAGTATGACAAGATGTACCAACCAATAGAAACTAATCAGTCGAATGACAATACTTTTGAGCTTTAGGACCAGTTTTACAACAAGTTGTCCCAGATAGGACTCCAGCTCGCCTTTCTGGGCTTTGAGGCTTCCGATTTCATTGGTTAAGTTCTCCTTGTCCTTCTTCAATTGCTCAAACTCCCGATTGGCATCAGAGACAGCAGTCTTCAGCTTAGAGTTCTCCTCTTCTAACTTGCTGAGTGAAGCCAGCTTCTTGTCGGCAAGCGCTGTTTTCTCTCGTGCCTCCTTATGGGTAGTAGCAAGATCCTGATCCTTCTTCTCCAGAGCCTGCTTCATTTTTTCTAAAGAAATAACATTCTTCAAATGAGCTTGAAGTTGACGGTTTTCACTATGCACATCTATTCGAGTGAAGTCACTCGGTTCAAAGAGACTGAAAGAAAAACACTAAGAAGCACGAGTCACAAGATGGACAGTTGACGATTGGTTACCTCCCATGATAGTTGTTTCTTCCTGAGCAGTCCTGAGGTTCTTCTTCGCCAGTTCAAGATCAAGATTGAGGCTGATTTGCTTCTTGTTCAATTCAGAAAGTTGAGCCCCAAGATCACAAGACCTCTGCAGTCAGCGGGAGAGATATATCAGTCGGCAGAAACCAAAGACAATTACAATGAAAGTTACTCTAAGACTACTGCCGAATCAAACATTCAAAAGTAGTCTCGGGGACTACACCCAGTTTAGATCAATACTCAGCATGGTCTGTCCAGCGTGAGTTCAAAAAAAGAGAGTGGATTCTCAGACCCCAGCCGACTGCCAGCAGTTGACCGTGGTCTCGGGGACTACACCCGGTGTGTGCACTTTGCGTGCCCCCACTGGTTCGAACAAACACTCGACTCAACATAAGTCGAATGAAGTGGAAGATCTAAAGCAGGCACACCCCTATGGGTGATTGGATGTGGAACACAGACCCATGATAGTAGATGCACATATGGACAGCAAAATAACAGCGACACTTTTCATTATTCAAAAGTTCAATCGAGAATCAGTTGACCTTAACATTGGTCTGCAGAGTGGTGCTCGCATTATAGGCCACCTGGCTGGCCTCGCGCATCACCTTCACTTGCTCCATCACAAGATTCACCTGGCTAAGAGCCTCCCTGGCGGCACTTGGCGAGTCGTCTGGAGTTTGATACGTGGCAAAGAGCGATGGTGCCAAGACAGTCGAAGCGGCCACTGGGTCAGACGCATGGAGTTGCACTGGAGCAGCAGCGATCTGAGCAGTCGACCCTGATGGGCGATCAGTCATCAGTGGGTTAGCGAATGTGATGTTGGCCCGAACTAGATCTCCGGATTGCTCGACCATCGTCTCAAGCACCAGTGTCGACTGAGGGACCTGAACCTCAAGCGCTTTCCCGCTCGAGCCCTTTCCCCTCCTCCTCCTCTCCCTCAGAGGCACTTCTTCTTTATCATCATCTGGAAGTAAGACGATGTCTAGTGGAGCTGCAGCAAAAAGAAAACAACAGAAATTATACTGGCCGATAACTCAATCGAGAAAATAAGTTTTAGTCGAGCGGACATACCAGCTCTGGAGGTGGCCGCATCATCGTTTTCCTCATCTCCCGGGGCCTTGTCAACGTCCATATCAGTCGCAGCGGAGGTTGGGCTAGAAACGTGCACAATCCATTCGGTCAGAACAGAAGAGTCAGTCGGTAGAGGAAAACACAGAAAGGACACTCACCCAGAGGCAACAGGAACATCCGTCTTAATCCTGGGCAAAGTCTTCCGAGCTTTTGGAGGAGCAACCTTGGGCTGCTTGGCGAATTTTTCTGCCGGCTCCGGAGTCGAAGTCCGGGTGCGCTTCTGTGTTTGGGTGCTTGGGGCCACATTCTTGCTACGCCTGCCAGCTGGATGATGGAGTAACTTGGATCGATGTTCTGAATGAGGCGGCGAGTCGACCATCTCTTCATCGTCTGACTCATCGCTCTCCTCTTCGTCTTCATCGTTCGGAGATTCCCAATCACCGCTCTCCTCCGTGATGTCCTCTCCCTCCTGGCCTTGCTCCAGAACTTGTTCACCATTGGGCATCGAGTACATCTCAGTATAAATCTACAAGACAAGAAGTCGAGTAAAAGTCAATCGGATTCAAAGGCAGTCGGAATATGTACCCAAAAACAGTCGGTGATGGAAGACACACCTTGTCTGGCTGATTGTCGTCACTGAAGGGGAGGACTCTCCTGGCTCCTCTGGGGTTGTCCTTGTTGCCTGTAATACTCTTCAACAATAGGGCCACTGTCTTAGCCGATACTTCTTCTGGATGAACCTGAGCGGTGTCGTCGACCCCGGAATACATCCACATAGGGTGGTCACGAGCCTGGAGAGGCTTGATGCGTCGACTGAGGAATACCTCCAGTAGATCCATGCCAGTGACGCCTTGATTGATCAGTTCGACCACCCTCTCAACTAGCATGTTTGTTTCCACGCTCTCAGCAGCGGTCACTTTCAGCGAGGAAGGAGTCTGAACACGATCAAAGGTGAAATAGGGATGTCCAGTTGACTAGCCTGGAGTTGCGAGGTCCTGGCAGTAGAACCAGGTCGACTGCCAGCCTCTGACCGACTCAGGAAGGGTCATGGAAGGGAGAGAGCTCCTCTGCCTCTTCTGGATACCCAAACCCCCACACATCTGAATGACATGTGTTTTCTCGTCACTCGTATTTGCTTTCTTCACCGACTGAGAGCGGATGGTGAAAATGTGCTTGAAAAGACCCCAGTGCAGCTGACAGCCCAGAAAATTCTCGCACATGGACACAAACACAGCAAGGTATGTGATGGTGTTGGGAGAAAAGTGATGGAGTTGGGCTCCGAAGAAGTTTAGGAAACCGCGTAAAAAGGGGTGCGGAGGGAGCCAGAAACCCTAGTCGACATGGGTGGCGAGCAGAACACACTCACCCGGTCGCGGCTGCGGCTCCATCTCCCCCTCCGGCAATCGTTTAGCACACTTGGCGATCAGCCCGGACTCCACCAGCTCGTCCAAATCATCTTGCCGGAGCAAAGATCAGATCCAATCGCCTTGGATCCAACGCGGCGGCAGCGCCGAGCGCGACGACGACCCACGATTTTGCTTCTTGCCTTTCGCCGCCCCCGTCGCCTTCTTCGCGCGTTCCAGCGCCGCCGTCTTGTCCTTCACCATGGTGGCGGGGCAACAACGTCGAGAGCGGAGGAGTCGGATGCAGTGGGGATGCAGAGGAGAAGAGGAGGAAATAGACGCGCATAGTGTAGGTGCCACGGCTCCGTCGCCTTATAAAGGCACACTTCCGAGTGGCTGACGCATGGGCCCAGGCGATCCTGTCAAATCCCGCAACAGTCGTGCGCTGGGTATATGACGAAAAAGGTGGCGTGGAGATCGAGGCACTCCTATCCATCCATCCCGCTTACCATGGCATGCTCCGTCCCACACGCTTCCGCGAAATTTCGAATCCCATGAGATCCAGGATACGCCATAACCAATAGCGCCAAAGATTCCATGCCCAGAAACAGCACTCGACAGATGACATTATAAATTCACTCGGTAACTTTTGAATTGGTCAAGGCGACTGAAACGAGGCCAAAGTTTCCACATGAGCCTTCCGTCCAATGTAAGTACTTGTGAAGCACAAGAGTCGAAGAAAGATCAACTTCAACCTTCTTTTCACTCGGACCTCAATCCATTCGGGGGCTAATGATGATGATACAGACCTAGGGTAGGGTCATAGGCCTGACCTATACGTCCTACCCAAGGTCACTACCCTAGAAGCAGAGAAGCTCAAGAGACAGCAAGGAGTACCCAACAAAGCGTCGAGTGCGGTCCACTCGACCAATCAACCACTCGGGTACCCCTCCTTCCCGAAGTCACATGACCAGTCTACCACTTGACCATACAAGAAATCACTCGACCTACTGAAGACCAGGAGTCACTCATAGCAGCAACGGGCAAGCATTCACTCCGTAGTCTTAAGGTTGTTAAGGCACTTAAGGCTGGCGTTACCAGTAACACCTCACTCTTTATGTACATTGAACCCTCTATAACGGGGGATGGCTAGGGTCCTAGCAAACTCTATAAGCCACCCCCTCCTCTGGCACAAGGGTTCACACCCCCTGTAACACACATACACACATATAATCCAGTCGACCGCCTCCGGGCACCGAGATGTGGGGCTTTTACCTCCTTTGAGAGGGGCCTAAACTTGTAAACACTTGCGTACAATCTTGCCATAGCTAGGACCTTGCCTCCTCAATCCTACCCCCTATACGTACTGTCAGACTTAGTACCACGACATACATTCTTCTGGAACCAGCAGCATGTCACTGTGATCAATCCACACAAGGAGGTCGCGACAACGCCTCCACATGTGCCACGTGGCTTCACGAACTGTAAGAGAGACACTGTGTAGCATGCCATTGGAATTCTAATTTATATGTTTTGCACATACTCGAAGTACTAGTAAGGTACACGTGCATTGCACACATCAGATTTTGCAACCAAATTATGAATAAATACCACACTATAGCATGTAAGCTCTAAGTCATATATGCCTGATGTAGACCTTCATTTAATTCTGATAGTTCATCTCATTGAAAATCAATTAGTTTTTATAAAAAAGCTAGGGGCTCTTGGATTCATAGAATTTCCAAAATGCGGGAATAGGAAAAACATGGGATTATAGTGGAATATCGTCTTGAATCCTACAGGATTGTATGACTGCTTGATTGTGAATAGAAAAACGCAGAATTCTTTCAAAGAGGTTTGAGTGGATGGATGTTTCCTATGAAATCTAGTGCAAATGAATCATATGGAAAAATTCCTATGGTTTACAATCCTACGAATCAAACAACCAAGATAGGAAAAATTACTAAGGATTAGAGTCCTCCAAAATTCCTTTGAGAATCCTTTGAATCAAAGAAGCCCTCAATCCATTTTATGATTCATGGAATTGTGTGTTATGAAGCATAAAGTAAAAAAAATAATGGCAATTCAACTAGAAAAAAAGTTTGGGCAGTTATGATACGGAAGATTCTAGAACAAAGGAGAACCACTATTGTTTTGAGGTTTGTGCATTATGCTTAAGTTCAACCATGGAGTCTGCTAGATTGTACATGTGGAAAAATCCGGTGGGGGGCTAGAAGATCCTGCGAGGGGCTGGGTAGATGGAGACTATGAAGGAGTGCACAAGTGCGAGATCGATATTTAGAGAGAGGGGGCGAGAACATGCGCTGTTGCATGCAGTGATGGAGCCATGAAAAATAAATGAGCTAGGGAGCCAAGCATTGCTAATCCTTTACGAGGAGGGCCAATTCATGAACTTAAACCATTTTTAGCAGCAATTGTCTAATGATCACATTCATATTAGCCTCGATATATAGTGATGTTAGGGGGGGGGGCAGGGCCCTTGCTGCCCCCTGTCTTCGCCATTGTGTGCGCGTCTGAGAGATGAAGCAGAAGGCATGGATGATGAGAGCCACAAGTTGGCAAGCCTAAGGGAATCTTACCACACTTGTTGTGTGTATGTGATGTGGGACCATAGTGTGGCTTTCCTAAGATGTGTCTTGAACCAAACACACACCTAAGTTGGTCAAATTTTCCTAACCTTAGGTGTGGCAAGCTTTGGCAAACTTAGTCTCAAACCAAGCAACCATGTAATCCTATATATAGAGGTATAGATTGATCGATGTGGACGTGGGAAAGAGGGTGAGACCTCACTAGACATATAGATTGATCGGTGTGTGTGGAAAACTATGAAAGACCTAGCTATATACACACACACATATAGGAACATCGATCGTTGCGCATGCACGCGTGAGAGATAAAGAATGCCTGATATGATGGAGAGGGGGATGTGTGTGTGTGTGCCTTCATGGGAGACCGACCTGAAGAAAAAGATTGCATGTGTGCAATGGATAACGCCGATTGGTAGTGTGTGTGCATGCATGCACGAGAGAAAGTTAGTGGTACAATTATAAAGAGAAGACGACTGTGTGGGTGTAAAAGACTAGGTGAGGTCATAATCAATGTAAAGTTGAATTCAAATATTTGAATAAGGGATCATGATCTTGAAACCCATGCATGCATGAATATAAC
Source organism: Triticum dicoccoides (assembly GCF_002162155.2). NCBI lineage: Eukaryota > Viridiplantae > Streptophyta > Magnoliopsida > Poales > Poaceae > Triticum > Triticum dicoccoides. The sequence goes on along the minus strand of NC_041387.1, from coordinate 543,557,338 downwards.
GGAGATCTACGCGGTGTGGTTTGGAAACGAGCATGTTGTAATGTATACACATTGAACAAGGTTAGACTGATTTGAATTTGAGATACCGATGGCAGACATCGTTTGGCCACATTGCATCCGTGCATGGACACACTATTCTAATTGGAGATGATGGGTGGCTTTCGCATCACATATCTATATCTATACCCCTATATATATTATATTATATTTTTTATTGTGTGCAGGTAACTTTAACTTTGAAAGATGGTCGTTGGATGAGGCGAATCTGATGGTGCAGAGATGGCAAATTTGAGCACTACTGGCCATTGGATATCATCTAAATTCCACCATATTTTGCCACATGTACAATCTAGAAGACTCCATGGTTGAACTAAAGCATAATGCACAAACCTCAAAACACAAGCAATTCTTCTTTGTTCTAGAATCTTCTGTATCAGAATTGCCCAAATGTTTTTCTACATGATTTGCCATTATTTGTTTTTACTTTATGTCTTACAATGCACAATTCCATGAATCTTAATATATATTATATTTCTTATTAAAACTAGATGATTTTGAATGAAATGACCTATAAGAATTAAACGAGCATCTACATCATGCATATATGACTCAAAGCTTACATGCTATCATGTGGTATTTATTCATAATTTGGTTGCCAAATCTCATGCTTGCAATGCACGTGTACCTTACTAGTCTAAATGGTGTTTGTGTGTGTGTGTTGTGCGTGTTGAGGTGCAAATTGTCTTTTTTTGGGTACACGCTAAGCTTGTTCTCCCGAAATTTCAAGTCACACCTTGTTATGCCGAAATTTCAAGCTGGCGTCTCTGTCTATCGTGCTGCGAAACTCCCGCCTCTTCAACCCGCGCCTTGTTACCCCGAAATATTTAAGATATATCTTTTTCTCGTTGTGCTCCGACAACTCCCTCCATCTCAACCCACGCCTTGCTATTCCAAAATTACAATGCGCGAAAAAACTCCCACCTCCTGTGAAATCCCAACAAGCAAAATGCCTGTGGTACCCCTGAACCGAAAGAACCGCCTCAAATCGGTGGGGGTACTTTTGTAACTTACCGCACATTTCGGACAAGCGCATCCCTAAGCCATGGTTCCCCACTCCCATCCCATCCACCCACCCATTCATACACCGAGGCCGCGAAAACCCGCAAAGCCCCACACCCTCCACCGTCCGCCACCCAGCCGGAGCCTCTTCCCCGATGATGTCGTCCATAGCAACACCTCGATGTCCCTCATCCACCGTATCGGATGAGGATCCGTCATCGATCTCGTCGTCCCACCGGTTCAGCCACCCCGTCCTCCACATCCAAGGAGCTGCCCCGATGTTCCTCGTATTTCGTGCCACCTCCATTCCCACACCGCCATCTTCACCTTCACCACCGGAAGAGCATCATCATCACCATTTCCTCCGATGAAGCTACGGCCTAATCGGCGCCACCAAAGAGGTTATACACTAATCGCCGCATTTTCTTCTTGATTCGATCTCATGGTGCTGCCGATGCCCAGTCCCGAGCCGACACAACGCGGCTCCATCCACGACGACGTCACTGGCCACTTCCTCTACGGCGTCGCTCCCTCGGCAGCGATGTCCACATCAATAGGAGCTGCTACTGCTGCTTTAGCTGTCGCTCGCGCGGCTGCTCTGCTCTTGCTCTCGGTCCCCTGCCTGGTCTGCTCTTGCTATTGCTCTTTCTCGTGCTGCTGCTCTCGCTCTTGCTCTTGCTTGCGTTGCTGCTCCGATTTAGCTACACTTCAGTCGACTAAGTCAGCTTTTGGGTCAGTCGATTTTCAAGGGGTGGGGGGGCTCGCCGGAGTTAAGGAAGAACCAGTCGCAGCGGGGAGGGGGGCTTGCCAGAGAGTTACCCCACTATCTATCTTAGGGTTAAGGGTGGGGTGGTGGTCGCCGACGGTGGTGGGGCGGTGGCGTGGGGATCGCTGAAGAAAAAGCTCGGCACAGGGGGGCCTAGAAAGATGGCTGGAGCGGCGGCGGACCGGCGGTGGGGAGTGTTTTCGGGGCAGGCGGGGCGGTGCACCGCCGGCCGCGGGCGGCGGGGGACGGCTGTTCAGCCGGTGGTGGCTGGCGGCTCAGGGGGTGGAGATTGAAGATGAACTGCAGGCCCTTGATTTCGTATCCAACGGCTGCAAAATCGACTGACTAGAGATGATAAAGTCAGTCGACTGATGTGTAACCTCACCTCTAGTGCGTTCAGTTTCGATAGTAAATTCAGTTTCGACAGCAAAGTTCAGTTTCGACAGTTAAGTTCAGTTTTGACAGTTAAATTTAGTTTCGACAGTTAAGTTCAGAGATGAGCGGCTGACGTATTTTACATCTAGCACTTTGTGGTTATGTATTTTACGTCATTGATTGGAGATGCTATTAAAATTCCACTCGGGTGAACGTTGACTCTCTTGTCCTGCTTCATCCTTGGCGTCGTACAACTCACCGGAGCTGCTCCAACGAGGAAACCCTCCATCACAGTAGAGCAATAGCTTGGGCTCCATCTCCAGACGCCTAAGATCTTCTTCCCCTCCTCTGATAGCCAAGTCAGCTGGAGCATCCTCACTGGCCAACCCTATCATGCTGAGATTGACATGGCTTCGCCAAAGAGGTTGTACACTTGTTGCATCTCTTTTTTACTCTACATGTTATATATATTATCCACTGAGCACACGTAGTGACGTGAAATATGATTATTTTATCCTACTATATTACAAGCAGTGAGGTACCAGGCAACTTAGCTATCCGTGATGGACTCTCTTGAATGCCATCATTATTTATCTCTTCGTGTTTGAGCGGTGCATTTATCGATGGGCCTGGGAGTTGAGCTAGTAGGGCAGTGTCCTGGGTCCAAAGTAATAGAAGTAGCACAAAAACATTTTTTTAGTGTAGGATTTTCCTTGCTCAAGCCTACCTACTAGAATCGCCAGTGCTTGAATGGAAAAGTGAATGAAAAACATAGGAATTGGAAAGTTTCCTATGGTACTACTTTTCATGAATTTGGTGCAAAGGAATGGAGCAAACGAAAACCATAGGATTTGTTCCTTTAGTGTCTCCTTGAAAGAAAAACCGTAGGAATTCTAATTTCCACTTGTCCTCCTTTTCGTATTCCTATTCATGAAGAACAAGACTAAGAGATAGTAGCATAATAACCGTACATTTTCTTGTGGTTTGACTTAATCTCACCATGCTTTATGCATCCTGTGATCTTCCAATTCTTGTGAATCAAACACCCAGATTGGCAGAAATCCCGTGTTTTTAAATTCTCTGTTTTGCACGTGCATTCCTATCCTATTCTTGTCAAATTCAAACGAGCCCTTACACAATTACTTCTGTTACAGATATGTGTCAAAGAAAACCTTGTGTGGTTTGTCCTGCTCCTGCGGCGTTGTGTTCCACCCTAGCTCAGCTGCTCCAATGACAAAAGGGTTCACCACAGCAGGGATCCGCTCTCCAGACTGTCTTTCGCCGCCTCAGATCTTCTTCCACGCTGCCGGCAGCCACGGCAACTGCATTACCATCATCAACTGAGCAGATGACCTTGAGGACTACACTGGTCCGCAAGAGAGGTCGCACTCTTTCGTGTCTGCTTATGTTATGCATCCTTAATATCATTACATGCTACATTATCATCGTGTTCACCTATTAGACTCTGAGTCAGGTCCAAACTAATGTTGAAACTTGAGTTTTTAAATGGTTGTGGGGTACATATTGGGGCAACAATCAGTACTATCTATCTACTATCTGGTTAATCTCGGGTGTCTACTATGAGTTTCATGTTGGGTGCAAACAAACATTAAAGGAGCCATTATTTGTATTTTTTAGCTAAAGCTAGTATCTGCCTGCGATCATTGGTTTTGGGTCTATCCATAGTTTTCTACCATCACTCTGGATTTGTGCATGCACTCCTTACATAATATCACTATGTTTTATTCCTATGCATGCCAGTTATTGTACACAATGGAACTGATCATGTAGAGCAAAAGAGACGAGCCTTGCATGCCAATAAAATTTCATGCAGACGTCACTCCATGGTGGGCGCAAAGGCAGCCCCCCTCCACCCATTTTAGATCGTAATCAAGAGGAAGATAACTGTTCTGAGGGGGATTCAGAAGGAGAAGACCACTCCTATTTACCCCATGAGGTCTTCGCTCTAACTTGGCATGCTGATGTTGGTAATATCATGCATATGGTGCCTTACATTGCTTACTGTATACATCAAAGATGCCATCTTCTTAGTTTAAACATGCTTAGTGTCAATGCCATCTGTTTAGTTTCTTTATCATATATGTGAATCATGCAATGCCATCTTGTTTATCCAGGCATCATATATGTGAATTTTGCAATGCCACCCTGGTTAGCCAGTCATATTATATGTGAATTATATCATGCCATCATTTTTTATTACATGTTAAATTTGTGAACAATTTTAGTACATTCAATTACTCTTCTTGTGCATCAGCCATTCAGCAGGGTCATGGAATAATTTGGAGCGGAAACAAGGTCTTCAGAGCAGACAATGCTATCTGAAGAAGCACATGTCTTGCTGGTTACAGATAGCTCCTCAGAGGAGGATTCAAAGATAGATGACCAGTCCTATTCCCCCCCCCCGAGGTGCATGCTCTAACTTGGCAGGTGAAACACCCACGATGCAGCTATATCTCCCACGTGTTGAAGCACGACTTAGAGGCATAACCGCATTGTGGTTTTGTCGCGAGAAGGGTCATCTTCACACAATCCCATGTAATGAACAAGACTGGGATAAAGAGTTGGCTTACAATCACCACTTCACACAAGTACTTAAATAAATCATACATCATTTAGAGTACACACATAGTCCGACTACGGACGAAGCCAAAAGAAAAGAAGATAACCCAACTGCTAGATCCCCGATCGTCCCAACTCGGCTCCACTACTGATCATCAAGAAACAAAACATAGCAACAACTAAGATCTTCGTTGAGCTCCCATCTGAGCTCGGTTGCATCATCTGCACTGGTATCATCGGCACCTGCAACTATTGTGATAGTATCTGGTGAGTCACAAGGACTCAGCAATCTCAAAACCCGCGAGATCAAGACTATTTAAGCTTAATGGGTAAGGAAGGGGTAAAGTGGTGAGGTTGCAGCAGCGACTAAGCAAGATATGGTGGCTAACATACGCAATTAAGAGCGAGAAGAGAAGCAAAGGAACGGTCGTGAAACTAGCAATGATCAAGAAGTGATCCTGAAACTACTTACGCACAATCAAAACACAAAGACCGTGTTCACTTCCCGGACTCCGCCGAAAAGAGACCATCACGGCTACACACGCGGTTGATGCGTTTTAATTAAGTCAAGTGTCAAGTTCTCTACAACCGGATATTAAGAAATTCCCATCTGCCACATAACCGCGGGCACGACTTTCGAAAGATAATACCCTGTAGGGGTGTCCCAACTTAGCCCATCACAAGCTCTCACGGTCAACGAAGGATATTCCTTCTCCCAGGAAGACCCGATCAATCTCGGAATCCCGGTTTACAAGACATTTCGACAATGGTAAAACAAGACCAGCAAGACCACCCGACTGTGCTGACAAATCTTGATAGGAGCTGCACATATCTCATTCACAGGGCACAAGGATGAGCAATCTGTACAACTAAAATCGGACCTCAAGTTTCCTTGAGGGGGCGCTGCAAATGGCTCTAGTTTGGACCAACACTTGGAGGAGCACTGGCCCGGGGGGGGGGGTTAAAATAAAGATGACCTTTGAGTCTGCAGAATCCAAGGGAAAAGGCTTAGGTGGCAAATGTTAAAACCAATGTTGGGCCTTGCTGGAGGAGTTTTATTCAAAGCGAACTATCAAGGGGTCCCATAAATCACCCAACCGCGTAAGGAACGAAAATCAAGGAACATAACACCAGTATGAAGGAAACTAGGGCGGCAAGAGTGGAACAAAACACCAGGCATAAGGCCGAGCCTTCCACCCTTTACCAAATATATAGATGCATTAATTAAATAAGAGATATTGTGATATCCCAAAATGATCCTGTCCATCATGGAGCAATCTTCAACTTCACCTGCAACTAACAACGCTATAAGAGGGGTTGAGCAAAGCGGTAACATGGCCAAGCAACGGTTTGCTAGGAAGGGTGAAAAAGGTTAGAGGCTGACATGACAATTTGGGAGGCTTGAGATAGGTAGCGCGACATAGCAATAGAGCGAACAACTAGCAAGCAAAGATAGAAGTGATATCGAGGGTAATGGTCATCTTGCCTGAGATCCCGCAAGGAAGAAGAAAGAGTCCATGAAGAAGACAAACGGACGTAGTCGAACGAATCCTCACAACTCCGGAACAAAACCGAAGCTAACGAGAGAAGCAAACCGGAAAGAAGCAAACAACATGGTAAACACACAAGCATAATCATGGCATGATGCATGTCCGGTTTAATGAGGCATGGCATGGCAATATGCACAAACAATACTACAAATTAATTGGAGCTCAATATGCAACGAGTTGCATATTGACGGAACACCACATCAATTATTTAGTTCTTTCTCGTTTAGGTACCCAACAATATTAAATGTTATTAAACATGGCAAGAGGTGAAGCATGAGCAAACCACCTATTTAGGCAAGTTTAAATGAGGCCAGAAACAACAAACAACAATTCCGGAAAATCCTCATGTCATTTAGCAATTTTAAAGCAACAACAAATTTTAAGCATTTAAATGTTGTTATCATGATGCGGATGACATAAACAAGGTTTATGCAATTTTATGAAAACGTTAACATGAGCATGATACGAGGCATTTGTCGCCATGGCAGAAGGAAAAAGGTGCCACGGCGACGAAACGGAAATGGTGCCACGGCAACATTCCGGTCCCGGTATCTCATGGAGGTACCGGTGCAAAAGGAAGTGTGACGTGAGCGAGTCATGCAAGATGGTGGGGTGATCCCGGCTACCGGGTTCCCACGGGACGGCGGCATGGCAAACGAGGAACGTGCAAAGACCTCTCTCAGACACGGTGCAAACACGAGCATCTCATACAACACACATTCATTCTTGAAAGGTCATCTCGGCGGTTATACCATTGAAGCATGCGTTTTCAGAGCGGATCGGGTTCGAAGCAGTGTAGAGGAAGTAGGCATTCACGGGACATCGTGGAAGTAGTTGTTCACGTGACGACGGTAGTGGAAGTAGTCGTTCTCGTGATGGTAGTGGAAGTAGTGGTACACATTTTCGTAGCTGCCCGGGGTCGTCGGTAGTTGTACACAGTCGTTGTTGGACTTGATGGATCCGAGGGCTCCGGGCGTCGTGGTACTCCGGTTTAAATGGATCAAAAAATCCATAGAATTTATTTTAAAGAGATATAAAATTAATGATATGATGGCATGATGACATGATGCAATGCAAGAGATGACATGATGAAATGCAGCAAACAAAAATAAAACACACGGCGAAATTCGGAATAGCTGGAAGTCTTCTGGGGCGCCGGGCTCGGGGCGTTACAACACTCCACCACTACAAGTTTCTTCTTTGACAAAAGAGTGAAACCACGAACCTTGAGAGATTAAACAAACTAAAAGAGAGAATACAAGGGAGATGAACGAGAGTGAAAACATTCCATTAGAGAAGAGGAACAAGCAACATTAGAACTTGAAGGTTGCAAAGACATGAATCAAGAGTTTAATGGACAAGATAGAATTCGAAACCACTCCAGTTAAAACAAGATGAAAGAGGTAGAATTTGGGCAGCACTCCGGTTGAACATGGAAGGAACAGAACATGAACTTGAGAAGATGGGATGATACTTGATGAAATCAACAACACACTGCCTCCGGAACTATTGAAAGAATGGCACAATGGGTAAGAAGGATTTCAGACACCACTCAGGTTGAAAAGAGAGGCAAAACTTGATAAGATGAAAGAACTTGAAAAGATGACACAACAATCCGGTTAAATGGATAAGCACGAAAAGAACACGATCCTCACAATTCGCGATGATGAGTGAAGAGAGCAACATCACAATGCCTCCGGAAGAAAGAATAGAAGATATATCATTGGAATAACAGAATGGAGAAGAAAAAGCAACTTCTCCCACAAATGAGCTTGGAAAGCACCCTTCCAAGAAGGTTACAATGGGGTTGTTGGAAAACCAATAACGAAACAAATAAGTTTGTAGTGGGCTTATGGAAAACTTCTCAAAATTGAGGCGAAATTCTGCCACTACGGAGAGAAAAAATATATAATCGATAACACCAACGAGATGGAAAACTTCTTCCACCAAGATGATAGAGACATAACATGGATCATAGATAAGCACCACAAATAGCAACATTCCTTAGGGAAGGCTTTAGGTGAAATCTATACCAAGAAAACTCCAACGAAGAGATTGATGGATTTAAAATACCTCATTCTTGACAACATAAGAATCATGAAACATGAAGGAAATTGTCAAGAATGATATAACACCACCTCAAAAGATAAGGTAGAAAGAATTGCACATCAAAATGCAAGAAGAAGAATACTTGAACTCCTCAGAAAAAAAACATGTGTTGAGCACCATGTCTATTTTAGAGTATAGCTTGGCGGATCTTAACTTCAAGAGAAATCTTGAAGAACAATTGAAGAATGAAAGGAATCCTTGACAAACCACCATGTATAGCCTCCATGAAGAACTCCAGTAAAAAAAGGATGATAAAAAGAAAGGGAAGTTGAAAACACAAGGTGAAGCCTTGCGATGATTTAGATGGAGCTTCGCGGCGAGATAGTGCGGAAAACTTGGAACTCCGGAAAAGAAAAGATGAAGCATCTCGAACCGAGAAATGTGACATGATGAACAACTCTGGAAAGAAGAAACTAGATTACTTGGATGAAACAATAATAAGAATTACGTTATGCCTATCCTTCACCAAATTAAATTGATGACCAACAACGGATTTGGCATACTACTTATTCTCATAGAAAGGATTAAGAGAGATATAGCATAAACTTGAGAAGGTATTGATGGAACCACCGATGGGATTTGGAAACAACGAATGCATTGATGTGATAACGAAGGAAGTGAAATCTTGAACGAACCACCAAAAGAATTGAAAATGAAAGTAGCAAAGGCACAATTCACCGGGAAGAGTTGGAAAACGAATGAAGATACTTGAGGGGATTTAGATACATGAGAATGAAGAGATCATGAATTGATTAGAGGATATTTGAACGATGCTCCGATAAGATTCGGAGAATGATAGCTACACGCTGAGAATGAAAAATTATGACATGATGGCCTTCGGAGGAAAGAAACGGAAACAACTCATGACATGCTCCGGATGGGTGAAAAGAATTCTCACAATCGAAAGAAATTATGAGAGGATGGTATAAAGCTAGAACCATGAATCTCTGGAAGAAGGGTAAGGATTTAAGAGGAACTCTTCTTCGTTCTTCAAAATTTGAGAATGACAATGAGAAACACCACCATGAATTGTTGAGACACTCCAGAATGAAAATTAGAAAGGTTGAGCCAACGACGAAAGAATTTGAAAGATCTTGGAGAAAGACATTTGACTGATGATAATTCATTCTTACATCAAACTTCGAAATGAATTTGGAAATAGCTCCGGGAAAATTAGGAGAGTCAGGTAAGATCCTGGAAAAAGACCTGTGGGTTAGGGCCCACTCAAAGTTACACCATTGAATGATGGATTGAAAGGGGGGGATTGTACCGGTTGAAATAAATGACTTGAATGAGATAATAATCTCCAAATAGCTTGAACATATTAAGAATGGAAAACACGAATCTTCTGAGATATCTTCAGCACTCCAGAACAAATCAATATCGAGAAGTGAGTGATTGATATGTGCACCGGTATGAGAAAGCATTTGACACAAGGAAAAGAATATGATCAACACTGAAAGCTTGAATTGGATCCACCGGAGAAGAAAAAAAACGAAGAATGACGAACTTGAAACTGTTGAGCATCTTCATGGGAAATCACCGGATAAGAACATTAAAAGAAATGCATGAAGAGACTTCTCACAAATAAAAGGATACATGATTAAGAAATCTGAGTTCTCGAAGAAAAAGGGTGGGAGGGCGGGAAACAAAGGCAACTTGGGACGGATGGAATGGATACCGTCGAGAAAACTTAGAATTGATCTTGCGAATGTTGGAATGATCGGATCCACTTGAAGAGAAGCACACCGGTAGGAAAAGAATTAACATGACGACCTCGATGATCAAGAAGGATTTGGATTCACATAGCAATATGAGAACACCGTTTATGAAAGGTATGGATTCAACATTTGACTTCGAAGCAACTCGAATACCACAAATAAAACAAAACAAAGAATTTGGCTTGCAGAATAAGCCGGAAACAAACATATGATAGAGATTTCGTCCAAAGTTTTCGTGCTGGGGCCCACACGGTCTCGATCGTACAGCACCATCATGTACAAGGCAGTGCACATGACATACGAAGTGTCCCCGAATCAGCATAGCCAAGGATTCTTTAAGACACAACGAGACCACTGTAAAAACGACCGTGGATAGGCGGACCACTAGACGTCGAACCCCAATCTCATATCATGCATCTGTCGGAAAGAAAAAAAACTAGAGCTACTTGAATTCCCACCTATAAAACTCCCGAAACTTTCTGGTTATGCAATCTGGTGTTGGGGATACAGGGGAAGCAATATATATCTCACCCAAAACTAACAATCCCTACATCCAAGTTGTATCCATCCGTCAACACATAACCAAGAAACCTTCGAAAATCGTGTACCTCAACCTTCGAAAAGCATCCATTATACAAGCTATGGCAATACTCCCGAACTCCCCAGTACTGGGTGGCGTCGAGGTTATCTCACCAACAACTGCATAAAAGAGATTTTCGATGTCGGCAAAACTCAGGTATTCCAGAACTGCAATGATAAAATTATGACGACAACACCTCGGAGGTCAACTCCCCGGGTCACTGCCACATAAAAGACAGGAGGCACCAAGAACAATGTTCTCGTCACAAAACCATCGGAACGATTCCAAGATACCCGCATGATCCTAAAAAAAAATAGTGAAATTTGAGGAGAGGAAAGTCAAAACATCTACGTCAGGAGACCTCACAAGAGCGACGAAGGGACTGAGGAGTAAAAAGAATCCTACTCTCCGATATATATAAAATCCTAAGACTCAAAACATTTTTGTTCTAGACTCAAAAACGCCAGCGATTCGATCAAGCAGGGGGCTCCTAAGTCGGGGATGGCTCTGATTACCAACTTGAAACACCCACGATGTGGCTATATCTCCCACGTGTCGAAGCACGACTTAGAGGCATAACCGCATTGTGGTTTTGTCGCAAGAAGGGTCATCTTCACACAATCCCATGTAATGAACAAGACTGGGATAAAGAGTTGGCTTACAATCGCCACTTCACACAAGTACTTAAATAAATCATACATCATTTAGAGTACACACATAGTCCGACTACGGACGAAGCCAAAAGAAAAGAAGATAACCCAACTGCTAGATCCCCGATTGTCCCAACTGGGCTCCACTACTGATCATCAAGAAACAAAACATAGCAACAACTAAGATCTTTGTTGAGCTCCCATCTGATCTCGGTTGCATCATCTGCACTGGTATCATCGGCACCTGCAACTGTTGTGATACTATCTGGTGAGTCACGAGGACTCAGCAATCTCAAAACCCGCGAGATCAAGACTATTTAAGCTTAATGGGTAAGGAAGGGGTAAAGTGGTGAGGTTGCAGCAGTGACTAAGCAAGATATGGTGGCTAACATACGCAATTAAGAGCGAGAAGAGAAGAAAAGGAACGGTCGTGAAACTAGCAATGATCGAGAAGTGATCCTGAAACTACTTACGCACAATCATAACACAAAGACCGTGTTCACTTCTCGGACTCCGCCGAAAAGAGACCATCATGGCTACACACGCGGTTGATGCGTCTTAATTAAGTCAAGTGTCAAGTTCTCTACAACTGGATAATAACAAATTACCATCTTCCACATAACCGCGGGCACGGCTTTCGAAAGATAATACCCTGCAGGGGTGTCCCAACTTAGCCCATCACAAGCTCTCACGGTCAATGAAGGATATTCCTTCTCCCAGGAAGACCCAATCAGTCTCGGAATCCCGGTTTACAAGACATTTCGACAATGGTAAAACAAGACCAGCAAGACCACCCGACTGTGCCGACAAATCCCGATAGGAGCTGCACATATCTCGTTCTCAGGGCACAACGGATGAGCAATCCGTACAACTAAAACCAGACCTCAAGTTTCCTTGAGGGGGAGCTGCAAAGGGCTCTAGTTTGGACCAACACTTGGAGGAGCACTGGCCCGGGGGGGTTAAAATAAAGATGACCCTTGAGTCTGCAGAACCCAAGGGAAAAGGTTAGGTGGCAAATGTTAAAACCAATGTTGGGCCTTGCTGGAGGAGTTTTATTCAAAGCGAACTGTCAAGGGGGTCCCATAAATTACCCAACCGCGGAAGGAACACAAAATCAAGGAACATAACACCAGTATGACGGAAACTAGGGCGGAAAGAGTGGAACAAAACACCAGGCATAAGGCCGAGCCTTCCACCCTTTACCAAATATATAGATGCATTAATTAAATAAGAGATATTATGATATCCCAAAATGATCCTGTCCATCATGGAGCAATCTTCAACTTCACCTGCAACTAACAACGCTATAAGAGGGGCTGAGGAAAGCTGTAACATGGCCAAGCAACGGTTTGCCAGGAAGGGTGAAAAAGGTTAGAGGCTGACATGACAATTTGGGAGGCTTGAGATAGGTAGCGCGACATAGCAATAGAGCGAACAACTAGCAAGCAAAGATAGAAGTGATATCGAGGGTAATGGTCATCTTGCCTGATATCCCGCAAGGAAGAAGAACGAGTCCATGAAGAAGACAAACGGACGTAGTCGAACGAATCCTCACAACTCCAGAACGAAATCGAAGCTAACGAGAGAAGCAAAATGGAAAGAAGCAAACAACATGGTAAACACACAAGCATAATCATGGCATGATGCACAATCAAGTATGATGCATGTCCGGTTTAATGAGGCATGGCATGGCAATATGCACAAACAATATTACAAATTAAGTGGAGCTCAATATGCAACGAGTTGCATATTGATGGAACACCACATCAATTATTTAGTTCTTTCTCGTTTAGGTACCCAACAATATTAAATGTTATTAAACATGGCAAGAGGTGAAGCATGAGCAAACCACCTATTTAGGCAAGTTTAAATGAGGCCGGGAACAACAAACAACAATTCCGGAAAATCCTCATGTCATTTAGCAATTTTAAAGCAACAACAAATTTTAAGCATTTAAATGTTGTTATCATGATGCGGATGACATAAACAAGGTTTATGCAATTTTATGAAAACGTTAACATGAGCACGATACGAGGCATTTGTGGCCATGGCGGAAGGAAAAAGGTGCCACAGCGACTAAACAGAAATGGTGCCTGAGGGAGTCCTGGACTAGGGGGTGTCTGGATAGCCGAACTATCATCATCGGCCGGACTCCAAGACTATGAAGATACAAGATTGAAGACTTCATCCCGTGTCCGGATGGGACTTTCCTTAGCGTGGAAGGCAAGCTTGGCGATACGGATATGTAGATCTCCTACCATTGTAACCGACTCTGTGTAACCCTAGCCCTCTCCGGTGTCTATATAAACTGGATGGCTTTAGTCCGTAGGACGAACAACAATCATACCATAGGCTAGCTTCTAGGGTTTAGCCTCCTTGATCTCGTGGTAGATCTACTCTTGTAACACACATCATCAATATTTATCAAGCAGGACGTAGGGTTTTACCTCCATCAAGAGGGCCCGAACCTGTGTAAAACATCGTGTCCCTTGTCTCCTGTTACCATCCGCCTAGACGCACAGTTCGGTACCCCCTACCCGAGATCCGCCGGTTTTGACACCGACATTGGTGCTTTCATTGAGAGTTCCTCTATGTCGTCACCGATAGGCTCGATGGCTTCTTCGATCATCATCAACGACGCAGTCCAGGGTGAGACCTTCCTACCTGGACAGATCTTCGTATTCGGCGGCTTTGCACTGCGGGCCAATTCGCTTGGCCATCTGGAGCAGATCGAAAGCTACGCCCCTGGCCGTCAGGTCAGATTTGGAAGTTTGAACTTCACGGCTGACATCCGCGGGGACTTGATCTTCGATGGATTCGAGCCACAGCCAAGCGCGCCGCACTGTCACGACGGGCATGATTTAGCTCTGCAGTCGGACAGTACATTGGAGGCCGCACTCGAGCCCGCTCCGATCTTCAATTCAGAGCCGGCCGTGCAGATCGAGGACGGATGGCTAGACATCGCCTCGGCGATAGAGCCGAACACTGACCTTGTCCCTCATGAAGCTCGTGACTCCGAGGTGCCGTACTCCTTGCCGGATTCTGAACCTCCCGCGCCCCCTCCAATCGAATCCGATTGGGCGCCGGTCATGGAGTTCACCGCAGCGGACATATTTCAACACTCACCTTTCGGCGACATCTTGAGTTCGCTAAAGTGTCTCTCGTTATCAGGAGAGCCCTGGACGGACTGCCGCTAGGACGGTTGGGATGCGGACGACGAAGAAATTCAAAGCCCACCCACCACCCACTTAGTAGCCACTGTCGACGATCTAACCGACATGCTAGACTACGACTCCGAAGACATCGACGGTATGGACGACGATGCCGGAGACGACCAAGAACCAGTGCCTACCGGGCACTGGAAAGCCACCTCATCATATGACATATACATGGTGGATATCCCAAAGGATGGGAATGGCGAAGGAACAGCAGAGGATGACCCCTCCAAGAAACAGCCCAAGCGCCGGCGTCAGCGGCGCCGCTCTAAATCCCGCCACAGCAAGAATGAAGATTCCAGCACCGGAGATAATAACACACCGGACAGTGCCGAAGACAACCCACTCCAGCAAGATTCAGTGCAGGAGGACGGAGACGCCAACCCTCATGAGAGAGCGGCAGAAGAAGAGGTAGAGGACTATATGCCTCCCTCCGGAGACGAGGCAAGCCTCGACGATGACGAATTCGTAGTGCCTGAGGATCCCGTCGAACAAGAGCGTTTCAAACGCAGGCTTATGGCCACGGCAAACAGCCTCAAGAAAAAGTAGCAACAGCTTAGAGCTGATCAAGATCTGCTAGCCGACAGATGGACCGAAGTCCTCGCGGCCGAAGAGCATGAGCTCGAACGCCCCTCCAAAAGCTACCCGAAACACAAGCTGCTCCCCTGATTAGAGGAGGAGGCATATGAACTTGCATCACCAGCAGACAATACGGCTGACCGACCACCCCGTGGTCGCGACAGAGAGGCCCCTAGGCCCTTCACTAGAACCGTACCCCGGCATCGCTCGAAAAGCACAAGGCCACAGGGGAACGCTCCGGACTTGCGAGATATATTGGAGGATAAGGCAAGACAATCAAGATCGATCTATGGATCGAGTGGGCGCCCAATGATACGTGACGACAACCGTCGCGCCGGACACAGTAAGTCCGGCCGGGCCGAACAAAATAGACAAAGCTCTTTTGAGCTCCGTCGTGCTATCGCCCAGTACAGAGGCGCCGCACACCCACTATGCTTCACAGATGAAGTAATGGATCATCAAATCCCCGAAGGGTTTAAACCCGTGAATATTGAATCTTACAATGGCACAACAGACACCGTGGTTTGGATCAAAGACTATATCCTCCACATCCACATGGCCCGCGGTGACGATCTTCACGCCATCAAATATCTCCCACTCAAACCTAAAGGACCAGCCCGGCATTGGCTTAACAGCTTGCCAGCAGAGTCAATCGGGAGTTGGGAAGACCTGGAAGCCGCATTCCTCGATAACTTCCAAGGCACGTATGTGCGACCACCAGACGCCGATGACCTAAGCCACATAATTCAGCAGCCAGACGAATCGGCCAGACGATTCTGGACACGGTTCTTAACCAAGAAAAACCAAATCGTCGACTGTCCGGATGCGGAGGCCCTCGGCCTTCAAGCATAACATCCGCGATGAGTGGCTTGCCCGCCACCTGAGACAGGAAAAGCCGAAATCCATGGCAGCCCTCACATCACTCATGACCCGCTTCTGCGCGGGTGAGGAGAGCTGGCTAGCACGCAGCAACAACCTCAGCAAAAATTCTGGCAGTCCGGATATCAAGGACCGTAATGGCAGGTCATGTCGCAACAAAAACAAACGCCGCATTAACGACGACAATAGTGAAGATACGTCAATCAATGCCAGATTGAGAGGCTCTAAACCCGGTCAGCGGAAAAAGCCATTCAAAAGAACTACTCCGGGTCTGTCCAATTTGGACCGAATACTCGACTGCTCGTGCCAGATACACGGCATCCCCCGAAAAGCCAGCCAACCACACCAACAGGGACTGTTGGGTATTCAAGCAGGCAGGCAAGTTAATTGCCGAAAACAATGACAAGGGGCTGCATAGCGATGACGAGGAAGAGACCCGACCGCCGAACAATAGAGGACAGAAGGGTTTCCCCCCACAGGTGCGGACGGTGAACATGATATACGCAACGCACATACCCAAAAGGGAGCAGAAGCGTGCACTCAGGGATGTATACGCGATGGAGCCAGTTGCCCCGAAGTTCAATCCATGGTCCTCCTGCCCGATCACTTTTGACCGAAGGGACCACCCCACCAGCATCCTCCATGGTGGATTCGCCGCATTGGTTTTAGACCCAGTCGTCGATGGATTTCACCTCACCAGAGTCCTGATGGATGGCGGCAGCAGCCTGAACCTGCTTTATCAGGATACAATGCGCAAAATGGGCATACACCCCTCAAGGATTAAACCTACCAAGATGACCTTTAAAGGCGTCATACCAGGTGTAGAAGCTAATTGTACAGGCTCAGTTACACTGGAAGTGGTCTTCAGATCCCCGGATAACTTCCGAAGCGAGGAGTTAATCTTCGACATAGTTCCGTTCCGCAACGGCTATCATGCTCTTCTCGGACGTACCGCGTTCGCAAAGTTCAACGCGGTGCCGCACTACACATACCTCAAGCTCAAGATGCCAGGCCCTCGAGGAGTCATTACGGTCAACGGAAACACTGAACGCTCTCTTCGAACGGAGGAACACGCAAAATGGGCATAGACCCCTCAAGGATTAAACCTACCAAGACGACCTTTAAAGGCGTCATACCAGGTGTAGAAGCCAATTGTACAGGCTCAGTTACACTGGAAGTGGTCTTCGGATCCCCGGATAACTTCCGAAGCGAGGAGTTAATCTTCGACATAGTTCCGTTCCGCAGCGGCTATCATGCTCTGCTCGGACGTACCGCGTTTGCAAAGTTCAACGCGGTGTCGCACTA
The DNA here is from genome assembly GCF_002162155.2 of Triticum dicoccoides. NCBI lineage: Eukaryota > Viridiplantae > Streptophyta > Magnoliopsida > Poales > Poaceae > Triticum > Triticum dicoccoides. Next base: position 543,539,970 of record NC_041387.1, on the reverse strand, counting down.
CGCATACCTCAAGCTCAAGATGCCAGCCCCTCGAGGAGTCATTACGGTCAACGGAAACACTGAACACTCTCTTCGAACGGAGGAACACATAGCGGCTCTCGCGGCAGAAGTACAGTGCAGCCTCTTAAGGCAATTCTCGAGTCCGGCCGTTAAGCGATTGGACACGGCTAAACGCGCCCGGAGTAACGTACAACAAGACCACCTGGCACGTTCTGGGCACGTGTAGCAGTGCGGCCCCAACCCCAGCCCCTGTAAAATGTCAAGACAGGTCCTTCGCGTACACCATTACGCTCTGAAGATACCATGGGCATGGGGAGAGGGGCAGGACCACGATAGGTCCAGAATGCGGATCAACCACACAAGGGGATCTCAAGTGTGTCGTTCTTTTTTTCTTTTTTTTCCTCTTTTTATTTTTACCCACAGGACTCCGTTCGTCCAGGCCCTGTCCGGCAGCAGACCTGCCGAACTCACGATGCAACAGCCAGGGAAGGAGAAAGGCTACAACGAATATCCAGGTTGTCTCCATTACGAGCATTAAATCTATTTATGCACCATTCCGCAGCCTACCCCTGGAGGGGGACATGTTTAATAGTCCCACCACTTGCTTATCGCACCATTTGTATCGTTCTACATTTACAACAGTTTTTCTTGAATAAGTAATGCAACACCTTTTTGCTTCCAATTGCATTTCTTTCTTATACATATGTTTGCATCCGTACATTTTGGTACAGCTAAATACACCAGGGGCTTATGTTTCCCGCATCATGGTGTGATAAGTCCGAACACTTTCACAAGTGCGGCACCCCGAACTTATAGCATTATATGCATCGGCTCCGAATCATGTCTTGGGTCAATAGTTGGGTTTGCCCGGCTCCCATGTTTTGTTACCTTACGTTCCGTTGTATCGGCTAAGGTAGCACTGGGAGAACCACTGCGATTGCGCCCCAGTTGAGCTGGGCGAGCGCCTCAGTGGAGAAAGCTAAAAATGACCATCATGATGAGGCGAGAGCTGGTCGCTGTTCGAGAGGTTTTTTGCGAGTCCCTAAAGACTTATGCTGCTTAGAGCGAGGAGCCGGCTTTTGTCCGGCCCAGGCGTGGATAGCGCCCCAAATTCGGCGTTCCAAAGACTAGGGGCTTCGCCGAAATTTAGAATTATAGAATTCTATGGCTAAGTGAGAGTGTTCAAGCATTATAAGTCTGGTTGCCTTGTTCGTTGTGTTGAGCGCCTCCCTAGATGGACCCAACAATGGGAACAAGAGTGCTCAAGTTTATCCCGAACACCCCAGCACTCGTGGCATGGGGGCTGAAGCCGATGACTTGCCATCTCTCAGATTTGATAAACAGCCGCACAGAAGGTAATATTTTAAATTAACAAGCGTTGCTTAGCGCATATGAACTAAGTTTTCAGCGCACAGGATAACAAAATGCGAGTCTACTCAAATATTACATCTTTGGAGCACTCACCCGCAATAGTGCGGGCACCCTTCAAGACACTCTTATAATACATCTCGGGCATGCGGTGCTCCTTGCCCTGCGGTGGCGGGTCCGTCACAAGCTTTTGGGCATCCATCTTGCCCCAGTGCACCTTTGCGCGGGCAAGGGCCCGGCGGGCACCTTCAATACAGGCGGAGTGCTTGATGACTTCAACCCACGGGCACGCATCCACCAGCCGCCGCACCAGGCCGAAGTAGCTCCCAGGCATGGCCTCCTTAGGCCACAGCCGAACTATGAGGCCCTTCATGGCTTGTTCGACCGCCTTGTGGAGCTCGACCAGCTGCTTCAGCTGGTCGCTAAGGGGCACCGGATGTCCGGCCTCAGCATACTGAGACCAGAAGACCTTCTCTGTCGAGCTCCCCTCCTCGGCCCAATAGAACGCGGTAGCATCGGACACGCTGCGAGGAAGATCTGGGAACGCTCCTGGAGAGCTCCGAATTCGGGTAAGCGACAGGTAATTAACACTCACATGCTTACTTTGCATGAAAAATGCCTTACCCGCTGCTATTTTCTTCAACGCCTCGATTTCTTGGAGGGCTTTGTAGGCTTCGGCCTTAGCGGCTTTGGCACTCTCAAGAGCCGTTGCAAGCTCAGACTCTCGAGTCTTCGAGTCACGCTCCAGGCTCTCATGTTTTTTCACGACATCCTGGAGCTCTTGCTGTACCTCCGCCACCCGCGCCTCCTGCTTCTCTCGCTCGGTGCGCTCCGCGGCCGCATTATGTTCGGCCGCGGCCACCGCCTCCTTCAGGGTCGCCACCTCATTAGTGGCCCCTGCAATACCCACGTTATCCTTGTCATTCTTCTTGCAACCAAAATCCTTTTCTGTAAGGTACAATTTTAATAAGGTGTTACTCACCTTCCTTGTCCTCGAGCTGCTTCTTGGAACGGCCGAGCTCGTTCTCGGACCGCTCGAGGCTTTGCTTCAAAGCATTGACCTCCACAGTCAGTGCGGCAGAGGTCAGCAGTGCAGCCTGCAATCCCATATTGACATATTTTTTATGACTATTGCGTATATCTTTTTAGATCCTCAGTCTGGCTTTTCTTTCCGAACACCGAACCCAGCATCAGTGGCTACTGTCTATGTGGTACTATTTTACATACATCAAAATTCTTACCTCAAAGCTTGTTATAAGGCTGCTGCAGGCTTCGGTCAGCCCGCTCTTGGCGAGCTGAACCTTCTGAATCACCGCACTCATAACAGTGCGGTGTTCCTCTTTGATGGAGGCGCCATTGAGCGCCTCCTGCAAGCTATCCGGCGCCTCTGGTTGGATGAAGGCTGCTGGCGTCACGGTCTTGCCCTTCTTATGAATGGGCCGCCCGCCGGACTCCGGAGCCACTATGGGCTCCGGGGCCGAGTCCGGTGCAAAGTCCGGGAGGTTGTCCTGCGACACCTTCGGGGCCTCCTCCTCCTGGTGGGTCCCTTCCCGGGATCCCACCTTGGCATCGTCCGCGTCACGGGGGGTGGAGGCGGTCGGAAGAGAATCCATATCCGACGCACCTAAGGACCCGCTCGACGAAGCGGGAAGATCATCCTTGGGCGGACTTTAGGGTTGTATGCGGCATTAGAAAGACATTGCGTGGCAAAAAAGAAAAACCATGAAGTTATTCGGGAGTCCGGATACTTACGTTCTCGCCAGGGGCATGGCCCTTGGAGGCCAGTCCTCGTCGTCGTCACTGGCGTTGGCAGAGCAGTTCGGGGAAAGAGTTTTTCCCTTCTTGGACCCTTCGGCCTCCCTCGTTGGGGAGGCCTTCCTTTTCCTCCCTCCCCCCGCTGGGGGAGAGGCTTTCTTCTTCTCCTCCTCACCTTTGTGAGAGGAGTCGGCCTCGGGGTCGTCATCCGATAACACCTGAAAATGGGAACTCTTTCGAGTGCCCGTGTCCTTCTTCTTGGCCTTCTTCTCCGGCACCACATGGGGTGCCGGAGCCAGCAGCCCCGTTAGGCGGGCGTCCGCTGGATCCTCTGGTAATGGGGCTGGACAGATAGTCTGTTCGGCTTTCTTCAGCCAGCCCTGTCAAAGGAAAGGGAGTTTAGATCCCGCATAGAGTCAAACTATGGAAAACAAACGTCCCGTAAAGGACAAAATCACTTACCTCGTCAGCCGGGCGCTGCGAGCTGAATCCGCGATCTTCGGTAGCGGATGCGGGAGCCTCTGCGCCCTTGAACAGCACCTTCCAGACATCTTCGTACGTAGTGTCGAAGATCCCGCTCAAAGTCTAGTGCTGCGCCGGATCAAACTCCCACATGTTGAAGCCCCGTCGTTGGCACGGGAGAATCTGGCGAATGAGCATGACCTGGAGTACGTTGACAAGCTTGAGCTTCTTGTCCACTAGCTTTTGGATGCAGGCTTGGAGTCCGGTCAGCTCCTCCGAATTACCCCAAGTCCGGCCGCTCTCTTTCCAGGAGGTGAGCCGTGTGGGGATGCCAGATCTGAATTCGGGGGCCGCTGCCCATTCGGGGTCACGCGGCTCGGTGATGTAGAACCACCCCGATTGCCACCCCTTAATGATTTCCACGAAAGTGCCCTCAAGCCAAGTAACATTGGACATCGCCCACCATGGCGCCTCCGCACTCCGCTTGGCTACCCTTCACAACCTTCGGCTTGACACTGAGGGTCTTGAGCCACAAGCCGAAGTGGGGCTGGATGCAAAGGAAGGCCTCACACACGACGATAAACGCCGAGATGTTGAGAATGAAATTCGGGGCCAGATCATGCAAATCCAGGCCGTAGTAGAACATGAGCCCCCGGACAAAGGGATGGAGTGGGAATCCCAGTCCGCGGAGGAAATGGGTAAGAAATACTACCCTCTCATGGGGCCTGGGGGTGGGGATGAGCTCTCCCTCGTCGGGGAGCCAATGCGCGATGTTGCTGGATAAATATCCGGCGCTGCGCAGCTTCTGGATGTGCCCCTCCGTGACGGAGGAGGCCATCCACTTGCCTCCCGCTCCGGACATAGTTGGAGGAGGTTGAGGTGAGATGTGCAGACTTGGGCGCTGGAGCTCGAGTTCGCGGAGATGGATAAGTCAAGGAGGATGAAGGCGCAGGTAAAAGGGTTGGGTCTTTATCCCCTTATATGGGCAGACAGAAACATGCGTCCCCACCGGCCTGATAAAACTCGCTTATCCCCCAAGCGCCGCAATCAATGGCGCGCTGGGTTACCCACGTCCGTATTGATGGGAATCCCGGAATAAGGGGAACACGATCTCTGCCTCAACAAGACATGCCAAGGAAACCGCTTCGCTAAACACGCTGAGGTGGTACAATAAAAACAATTCGAGTTAAGGCTTGGTAGTGGTGTGACGTCACGCCATGAAATACGTCAGCAGATTGAACTTGTGTAAATGTTATTCTCTCTACGGTGGTATGTGGAATTTATTTTGCAGAGCCGGACACTATCCTAGTGTTCACAATCTTCTATAAATTATTCGGAGGAGGAACCCGCCTTGCAATGCCGAAGACAATATGCGCGCCGGACTCGTCGTCATTGAAGCCTGGTTCAGGGGCTACTAAGGGAGTCCTGGACTAGGGGGTGTCCGGATAGCCGAACTATCATCATCGGCCGGACTCCAAGACTATGAAGATACAAGATTGAAGACTTCGTCCCGTGTCCGGATGGGACTTTCCTTGGCGTGGAAGGCAAGCTTGGCGATACGGATATGTAGATCTCCTACCATTGTAACCGACTCTGTGTAACCCTAGCCCTCTCCGGTGTCTATATAAACCGGATGGCTTTAGTCCGTAGGACGAACAACAATCATACCATAGGCTAGCTTCTAGGGTTTAGCCTCCTTGATCTCGTGGTAGATCTACTCTTGTAACACACATCATCAATATTAATCAAGCAGGACGTAGGGTTTTACCTCCATCAAGAGGGCCTGAACCTGGGTAAAAGATCATGTCCCTTGTCTCCTGTTACCATCCACCTAGACGCACAGTTCGGGACCCCCTACCCGAGATCCGCCGGTTTTGACACCGACAGTGCCACGGCAACATTTAGGTCCCGGTAACTCATGGAGGTACTGGTGCAAAAGGAATTGTGACGTGAGCGAGTCATGCAAGATGGTGGGGTGATCCCGGCTACCGGGTTCCCACGGGACGGTAGCATGGCAAACAAGGAACGTGCAAAGACCTCTCTCAGACACGGTGCAAACACGAGCATCTCATACAACACACATTCATTCTTGAAAGGTCGTCTCGGCGGTTATACCTTTGAAGCGTGCGTTTTCAGAGCGGATCGGGTTCGAAGCAGTGTAGAGGAAGTAGGCATTCACGGGACGTCGTGGAAGTACTTGTTCACGTGGCGACGGTAGTGGAAGTAGTCGTTCTCGTGATGGTAGTGGAAGTAGTGGTACACATTTTCGTAGCTGCCTGGGTCGTCGGTAGTTGTACACAGTCGTTGCTGGACTTGATGGATCCGAGGGCTCCGCGCGTCGTGGTACTTGGCGAAAACCACGAAGAGGGTACTTGTACTCGCATCGTCATGGAAGTAGTCGTTCGGGCTCCCGTGCGGACTTGGTGGTCTTGGTCTCCGCAGCGTAGTTGTACAAAAACATCATCGGACTTGGACGAATCCAGAGGCGTGCACAGGCAGTGGTGGTCGTCCATGAAGGGGTGCTAGTTGTCGGAGAAGGGCCACGCCACGGGGCTCAGCGAGGAAGGCAGCATGCAGGAAGAGCAGCAGCAGGGCAGCATCGCTGCAGGCACGGGAGGAGGAAGGCCATGGCAGAGGCAGGCGCTTGGGGCGCTGGTGGCTGCCTCAGCAAAGAGAAGGGCGTGACGGGGTGGCCTGGAGGTCAAGGAGGCAGGCGGGTTCGCGGGAGGGATGGTAGCCTGCTGGTGGAGCTTGACAGCGAGGCGGCCATGGCTGGCGCCGGGCACGAGGCGAGGAGGAGGACCAAAGGAAGGGGAGGTCGTTGTCGCCGAAACGGCGACGCGAGAGCTGCTGGAGCTCGGGGAAGCTCCTGGAGGTGTCCGTGTTCAACAACGGGGCTGACGAGGCCATCGAGAACGCTGACGACTTGCAGGTGCGGAGGTAGAGAAGCTCGAGGGAGAGGCTCAGGAGGAAGGAGCAGGGCGCAAGGTCAAGGAGCTCTCCTCTTCGCGGCACAAGGGGGGTCCTCATCGGCCGGAGCGGCGACAGCATCGATCGAGAGGCGCGGGCGTGCAAGCGTGGGGATCGGGAGGAGGGCGCATGCTACCCTCTCTCTGTGGCGGCGTCAGGACGAAGGGGGGATTGAGGGGAGCGGCCGCGGGAGCGAGGGGAGGGTCAGGCGCGGGGCGTTGGCGGTCGACGGGAGCGATGGATCGAGCGGTTTCCCTGGCATCGATGTGTGGCGGCGGCACGGGAACGAGGGGGAGAGATGGGGATCAGGAGAGAGCATGGTGAGGGGCTAGGGTTATAAGCGCGGCTGGGCCTTAGAGGCCGACCCGGTAGAGAAGGAAGTGGCCAGAGGCCTGGCTGGGCTCTCTCTCACTCTAAAAATAAGAAACAAAACAGAGATGAGAAAGAAAAGAAAAAGATGTTAGGGGAAGAAGTTGGACTCGCGGATAATTTTCCCGGACCCACAAGAATGTGTTTGTTCCGAGAAAATAGAAAAGGCCATGGTTGAAAGATGTAAATTCAAACTCCTTTGATTTAAATTCAAATGATTTGAATAGGAAGTGAGGGTTGGGAAGGTCCAAAAATGTTCGGATTATTGGTGGAGCTCCAGAATATGATGAAAGAAATTATGGGCAAGGTTGGAGACCAAGAATTGAGATAACAACGGCATTGGGATAATTTGCAAGTGTGTTATGGTGATTTCCAAATTAAAGAAATATTTAATATAGCTCCCTAATATTGGGAGGATATGTTATAAATAGAAGTCACCCTTCCCTCGATTTAAATGGATCGAAAAATCCATACAATTTATTTAAAAGAGATATAAAATTAATGATATGATGGCATGATGACATGATGCAATGCAAGAGATGACATGATGGAATGCAACAAACAAAAATAAAACACACAGCGAAACTTGGAATAGCTGGAAGTCTTCTGGGGCGCCGGGCTCGGGGCGTTACAGCAGGGTTATGTTGCTCATATCGTGCGTATGGTATCTTGCATTGCTATGTCATTTGCTTAGTTTATACATGCTTTGTGTGAATGCCACCTGTTTAGTGTCTAATTACCATATATGTGAATTATGCAATGCCATCTTGTTGCAAGACATTATATATGTGAATTATGCAAAGTTATCATGTTGCAAGGCATTATATATGTGAATTATGCAATGCCATGTTGTTTAGCCAAGCATCATATATGTGAATTATATCATGTCGTCCTTTTTTGTATTTCTCATTGCTTTTGTCGACAATGTTTGTATATTCAACTGCTCTTCCTGTGCGTCAGCCATTTGAATTGGTGATGGAGAAATCTGGAGTGAAAACAAGGTCTTCAGAGCAGACAATGCTACCTGCTGAAGCAGATATCTTGCTGGTTACAGATAGCTCTTCAGAGGAGGATCCAGATGCAGATGGCCAGTCCTATTATCCCCCTGAGGTGTATGCTCAAACTTGGTTGGGTTATATTACTCAGATCATGCATATGTTGTATTGCAATGCTTAATTTTTACATCATATACACAATATTGAATGCCATCTCCTTAGTTGACACACCATATATGCGATTGCCCTCTACTCACTTCCTTAGTATATAAACCATATATTTGAATTATATCATGCCAGGATGTTTACATAGTCATCATATTTTAAATTATGTCATTCTATCCGTGAATTATATCATGCCATCATGTTTCCATCGACGGCACGTTTGTGATTTATGGCATGCCAACCACTTTAATAGACACATCGTATAGTTATGTCATGTCATCCTGTTTACTTAGTCGTCAAATTTTGAAGTATGTCATTCTATCCTGTTTAGTTAGCCATCATAAATGTGAAATTGTGTCATGCTATCCTGTTTAATTAGCCATCATATATGTGAAATTATGTCCTTCTATTCTGTTTGGTTAGACAACATAAATGTGAATTATTTCATGGCTTGTTTTCTTCCCTACTATCCGTTGCACCTGTCTATCTTACAATGTCTATACATTCAATTACTTTTCTTGTTTATCAGCCATTTCAATTGGAGGGGGTGATGTTAGTATCTGTGGGAGTAAAAACACAGTCTTCGGAAAAGATCGTGCTACTTGTCGATGCAGATAGAACCACGGTTGTACTTGCCCAAGACCCAGATCCACCACACATAACCCAGACTCACGCAGATTGTACCCCTACCTAGTTGGACAAAGAACCCGCTACACCCCTTCAAACCCCAACCCCAGCAGATAGTAACCCAAATCCCATTGACACAGCACCGTCTCCACCATAGAGCACCCAAACACGAGCAGTTAGTAAGGCAACCGCAGTGCCCAAAGCATAAGGACCACCACTCCGAACCCCAAGTCAACGCTTAAAGCAGAAGAAGAAATGCTCTCAGGTCAGGTTCCGTAGCTATGGTTCATACTACTTTGCTCTTGCATCACTGTATTTACTCATACCAACTAATTTCAAATTTGAAGGATGCAATTGAAACTCCAATGGCGCAACAGGTATGTTTTAAACCTATTTCTTTAACGTGTTTGCTGTTGTAACTTGCTCTATGCTGATTTCAGTTTCAATTGAATAAACAGTTATGTTCTCATGCCATGCACATTACAAGTGTTGTTATTGTTGTGTAGTTTCCCACACTTATATTCTATCTATGCTGCTTTGTCTTAAATAGATATGATTTGAACTGTATCTATCTTGATTTGGCAACATAAACTAGAATGATATAGACCATACAGTGACCATACTACATAGATATATGTTTGTTTCATGTTGTTATCCTGCCACCTTACTACTGAACTGGTTTACCAAAATGAGTTTCATATACTACATTGTAAACCTGTGATGTGTTTGTTTGTTTCTCTTTTAGAACACGGATAAAATATTGGAGAAGAGTACCCCGTTATGCAATGGTAAAGGAAGTAATGCATATAAGGTTCAAGATAGTGAGACATCCCTGTTGGTCTCCAAGAAAGCTGATAAAAACTATATTGAAGACACTGAGACAACCCCAAAGTCCTGTCTTGATGTAGTGTTCGAGTTACTGGCTACTACTGCTGGCACCAGCTCTTCGAACTCGTTGCCTGAATCAGATCGGCTTCTTGAGTCTTAACTTCAAGTTGAAAGACATCAATCAGATCTTATGCGACAGGAAGCCGAAGGACTGAGGAAGTCCGTGCATAATTCAGATGCATACTTTCTGGTGCAACAGCAAGTGCTGGAGGATTTAAGCGCCAAACAAGAGAAAGTTAATAAGCTTGCTAAGCATCTTGCCAGCATTAGGGGTACCTAGGATATTGTTTCTTGAGCTCTTCTGAAGTGGTTTCAGTTCTGGACTTGTTTTGCTGCGGCGTTTATATGCTGATGTGTTCCCTATATTTGCACTGATGGCGAACTTTGATGACCAGTGGATGTAATGTGTGTAACAACCGTGATAGCCTAGAGTAAGTTGCTTGCTTATTTATTTCCTTATTATCTTGTTTATTTCTTTGCTTGTAGTCAGTGCAGTTCTTTTTCCGGGGTTGCTAGTGGTCGCAATAACCTATTTTTTAAAACTAGGCCATAATAACCATGGGCTACATATTTACTGTAGTTACCATTTACCTCCTATAGCCCGTAGAAACAATGGGCCTTCTACGGGTCATAGAAATAATGGGCCTTATATGGGTTGTAGACACAACGGTCCTTCTACGGGTCGTATCATCAATGGGCCTTCTACGAGCCGTATGATCGGTTGGCCAAACATGGGCCAATAACAGACCGCATTATGGCCGTAAACGAGCTAGGGTTGGAATCGTCCGTTCATGGGCCGACCATAACGGGCCGTCGTTAATCGGCCGTATTTGATGACGCTATGAAACAGCCCAACGTATTAACGGGCCACAAATGGGCCGACTGTAACCTCAGGCTGAATTTGGTCCACAAGCAGAAAATACAGTAACGGGCTGTAAGTAAACGAATGCTGGAAATGGTCCAATAATAAATGGGCCCTAAGAAGGACGAAAGATAACATGGGCTGGAAACGGACCAATGGAATAACGGGCAATTAATGGGTATAAAGTGATACACTGTTCATTACAGGCCAGTTTTACCATGGGCCATTAATGGGTATAAAGTGATCCACTATTCATTACGGGCCAGTTTCACCACGGGCCATTAATGGGACAAGAGTTACAAAGGGCCTCATATGGGTTGAAAGACGTCATGGGACATATATGGGCCAGAAGTTAAAACAGGCTGGAATGATATTGGACGGCCCATATGACGCTACTAGGCCTAATTCGGATAGGTCATAACAGGCCCTGGGTTAGCGGGCTGTAAATGGGCTATACGCGAACAGACCGTTAACAGGCTTTCCATGGGCCGGCCCGCCACCTTTTGACCAAGTCAAATGGGCCAGCCTTTTCACAAGAATGGGCCTCTGTTGGGTCGTGCCACATGTCGACGTATCATAGGCACCTTCCGTCCAATGAGTGGATGACATCTATCCCAACGGTGAGCCGACACGTGTTTCCTCCGGCCAATGATGATTTTACATGTGGAAAATCCCCATTGGTCGGGGCTGTTAATGGTTTATCGAATCCAAAACCAGACCCAATAGCTTAACAGCGTTCCGTTACGGTGGATGCCATGTGTCGGTCACCCTTGACGAAAGCACTTCTATGACGCACGATTTATTGTCATGGAAGTGGACACTTCTGTGATGATAATTTTGGTAATGTCATGGAACACTTCTACGGCAGCACAGGTATGACTATCTTGATTCTATCATAAAATCATCATGGATGTACATGCATGACAGAAAACGTGACCTACTGTGACAAACATGTATCATCACAGAAGTGTACTTTTTTGTAGTGCAATCTTGTTGAGTTTGGTCACTTTTATTTTGAGTCACTAAAATTTCAGAAAATTTTCAGAGAAAGAAAAAATGCATATGAAAATTTACCAAGGTGGTTCCTCAAGGAAGCAAGGATCAGGGCTTGCAATACATGAGCCGAACAATGAACCGCCGAGGGAAGCTCAAGTGCGGCCTTGTGAATGGCCGTCAAAAGAGTTTATGGTCCAAGACGGTTTCAAGGATGAATTTGACGCGTATGTGCATACTGCTGACCTTGAGGACTTCATGTCAGATAAGTTCCTACAGTACCACTACCTCACTGATTCCTTTGTTAGGAGGTTTAAATTTACATCCTCGCGCAATTCTCACATTGTTTTATTTGATCTTTATGATAAATCATATACCATGGACCTAGAAGATTTTAATACTGCTTGTAAACTCCCACAGTGGGGTAATGTTAGTGAACCTCGCAAATTTGAATATAAAGACTTTCTTGCTAGTATCACTGTGGGGGAATCTAGAGAAATCATACAAGCTAGCATAGGGAGCATTCATTTCCCTACCATACATTATTTTGCTCTCTTTATAGGTAGATGCATTAACTGTAAAGATGAGGCTTGTCACATGTGCGTTCCAGACTTTAGTGTCCTCAAGAGTGCGGTATTAGGTGATAAACAATATAACTTGGGGGCCATTTTTGCACGAAGGTTGCATCTTAAAGGTACAAGAGGAGATTTGTTTGGTGGAATATATGCAACTCGTGTAGCTAATTATCTTGGTGTACCCATACATGGAAATGATATGGAGTTGCCTCCTGCTTATCAAGATTATAGTGCTATTGTTCGCCATCAGTTTCTTGAGAGGAATGAACATTTCCTCCAGTACCGACTAATCTTTAACAGACAGCGTACTATCCATGTTGCCCTCCCTGCTCCTACTTTCTTTACCTTTCAGGCAAAAAGGAGATATGTTATAACGAGGGAGGAGGCGAACGAGTATGAGAGGAGGACGGAGGAAGCTCGCCTCCAAGCTGTAGCTCTTCAGGCAGTAGCTGTTGCACCTCAGTACAACCCCAGCTACGACTTTGGATATCCGGCAGGCCAACAGTGGCCATAGGCCAACTTAGGACAAAAGCCTAAGCTTGGGGTAGTATGTATTTCTCACCGACATTAAATACATGTTCACACACTCATGCTAGTTGTCGGTGCTCATACTTTTTCACTACACTATCCATGTTAGTTTATTTTCGTTTCTTGCTTTCTTCTTGTGTGCTTGAAAAACTTTGAGAAAAACCAAAAAAAATTAGTTGTAGCTTTTAGCTAGTTTACTTGCCATGCCTGTAGTAGTAGTAATTAAAAGAAAAACCAAAAAGATTTCCTGTTCTTACTTTTGCTTGTTGGGAGCTTTCCCATGTAAATAGTTTTTTTCTTTTCTTTTCTTTGGGGGTCGAGAGGAGAAGACCACGATGAAAATGTTGAGTGGCTCTCATTTGCATTATTGTTGATCTAACTAAGAGCCCATATTACTTGTCTTCTCCTTTGTATTAAATGCTTGCAGATTCCAGTTTAGTCCAATGCATGTGCACTATTATTATTATCCACACCGTTTGGGCATGCAAGTGAAAGGCAATAATGACGCTATATGATGGACTGATTGAGATGAGAGAAGCTGGTATGAACTTGACCTATCTTGTTTTTGTAAATATGATTAGTCCACTATTCCTGATTCAGCCTATTATGGATGAAACATGTTTGCAATGGAAATTAGAGATTATAGTTGCTCATGCCATGCTTAATTAGCTAGGATTTTACAATGGTTTACCTTGCGTGCCAACATGCTATTAAAATGGTTGTGATGTGGTATGATAGGGTGGTATCCTCCTTCGAATGATTCGAGTGGCTTGACTTGGTACATGTTCATGCATGTAGTTGAAACAAAATCAACATAGCCTCCATGATATTTATGTTCATGATGATTTATATCCTACTCATGCTTGCACTCATTGTTGATTAATCTTAATGCATGTTCATGACTGTTGTCGCTCTCTAGTTGGTCGCTTCCCAGTCTCTTTCTAGCCTTCACTTTGTACTAAGCGGGAATACTGCTTGTGCATCCACTTCCATAAACCCCAAAGTTATTCCATATGAGTCCAGCATACCTTCCTATAAGCGGTATCTACCTGCCATTCCAAGTAAATTTTTATGTGCCAAACTCTAAACCTTCAAATGAAATTCTGTTTTGTATGCTCGAATAGCTCATGTATCAACTAGGGCTGTCTATATCTTCCATGCTAGGCGGGTTATTCACATGATGAGTGGACTCCGCTCATACAAGAAAATGGACGGTAACCGGGATGCCCAGTCCCATGCTCAAATCAAATCAAAATATATGCAAACAAAACTCCCCCAGGATTATTGTTAGTTGGATGACACTGTTGTTTCAGACAAACCATGGATTGATGTTTGTTGGTGGTGGCGGAGTATAAACTTTACCATTCTGTTTGGGACCCGCCTATAATCTGTGTAGCATGGAAGATATCGAGATATCTTGGTTTTTATGTTGAGAATGAAAGTATACCACTCAAAATATTATATATCTCTATTTTAAAAACTCGAGCTCTGGCACTTCTGCAAATCCCTGCTTCCCTCTGCGAAGGGCCTATCTATTTACTTCTATGTTGAATCAGCATCCTCTTATTAAAAAAACACCAGTTGGAGAGCACCGCTGTCATTTGCATGCATTGCTATTAATTTACATTGAGTATGACTGTGACTGGATCTCTTTTACCATGAATTACAATGTCTAGTCAGTCCTTGATCTTCAGGGGTGCTCTGCATTTATGTTTTGCAGTCTCAGAAAGGGCTATTGAGATACCATCTTGTTATATCATAGTATGATTGTTTTGAAAAAATGTTGTCATCCGAGATTTATTATTATTGCTCGCTAGTTGATTATGCCATTGAGATGAGTAAACATGAGACGTAAATGTTATAGTGAGTATGGTTAGTTCATAATCTTTGATGAGAACTTGAATGTTGTCTTTACATATTTGCCACAACAAGATCAAACGGAGTTTGTAAAAGTTCATCTTTATCACTTTCATTTTGTCAACTGAATTGCTTGAGGACAAGCAAAGGTTTAAGGTTGGTGGAGTTGATACGTCTCCAACATATCTACTTTTCCAAACACCTTTGCCTTTGTTTTGGACTCTAAGTTGCATGATTTGAATGGAACTAACTCGGACTAATGTTGTTTTCTTCAGAATTGCCATGGTGTTATTTTTGTGCAGAAATAGAAGTTCTCAGAATGACCTAAAAATCCACGGAGGCACGTTTTGGAATTAATAAAAAATATTGGCGAAAGAATCAGCATCCGGGGGGCCACACCCTGTCCACGAGGGTGCAGGGTGCGCCCACCCCCCTGGGGCACGCCCCTACCTCGTGGGGCCCCTGGGACTCCACCGACCTCAACCCCAACACCATATATTCACTTTTGAGGAGAAAAAAATTAGAGAGAAGGATTCATCGCATTTTACGATACGGAACCGCTGCCAAGCCCTAATCTTCCTCGGGAGGGCTGATCTGGAGTCTGTCCGGGGCTCCGGAGAGGGGAATCTGTCGCCATCACCATCATCAACCATCCTCCATCACCAATTTCATGATGCTCACCACCGTGCGTGAGTAATCCCATTGTAGGCTTGCTGGACGGTGATGGGTTGGATGAGATTTACCATGTAATCAAGTTAGTTTTGTTAGGGTTTGATCCCTAGTATCCATTATGTTCTAAGATTGATCTTGCTATCACTTTGCCATGCTTAATGCTTGTCGCTAGGGCCCGAGTGCCATGATTTCAGATCTAAACCTATTATTTTTTCATGAATATATGCAAGTTCTTGATCCTATCTTGCAAGTCAATAGTCACCTACTATGTGTTATGATCCAACAACCCCGAAGTGACAATAATCGGGACCACTCCCGGTGATGACCGTAGTTTGAGGAGTTCATGTATTCACTAAGTGTTAATGTGTTGGTCCGGTACTCTATTAAAAGGAGGCCTTAATATCCCTTAGTTTCCAATAGGACCCCGCTGCCACGGGAGGGTAGGACAAAAGATGTCATGCAAGTTCTTTTCCATAAGCATGTATGACTATATTTGGAATACATGCCTACATTACATTGATAAACTGGAGCTAGTTCCATGTCACCCTATGTTATAAATGTTGCATGAGGAATCACATCCGAGATAATTATCCATCACTGATCCATTGCCTACGAGCTTTTCACATATTGATCTTTTCTTAGTTACTTCTTCGTTGCCACTGTTACGATTACTATAAAACTTCTACTGTTATTTTTGCCACCATTACCGTTACTTCCATATTACTTTGCTACTAAATACTTTGCTGTAGATATTAAGTCTTTCAGGTGTGGTTGAATTGACAACTCACCTGCTAATACTTGAGAATATTCTTTGGCTCTCCCTGTGTCTAATCAATAAATTTGGGTTGAATACTCTACCCTTGAAAACTGTTGCGATCTCCAATACTTGTGGGTTATCAATAGATCTTGTGTGAGCGTAGGAATTTTTTTGAAATTGCATGCTACATTTCCCAACAGTGGCATCCGAGCCAGGTGTATGCGTAGATGATATGCACGAGTAGAACACAAAGAGTTGTGGGCGGTGATCATCATACTGCTTACCACCAATGTCTTATTTTGATTCGGCGGTATTGTTGGATGAAGCGGCCCGTACCAACCTTACATGACCGTGTTCATGAGACCGGTTCCACCAACAGACATCCAACTAGTTTTGCATAAAGGTGGATGGCGGGTATCTGTTTCTCCAACTTTAGTTGAATCGAATTTGACTGCAGCCGGTCCTTGTGAAGGTTAAAATAGAAAACTTGATAAATCACCGTTGTGGTTTTTGTGCCGTAGGTATGTATGGTTCATGCTATTAGCCCGTAGCAGCCACGTAGAACTTGCAACAAACAAAGTAGAGGATGTATAACTTGTTTTTGCAGGGCATGTTGTGAAGTGATATGGTCAAGACATGATGTGATATAAAGATTGTTGTATGAGATGATCATGTTTTGCAAAAGTTATCGGCAACTGGCAGGAGCCATATGGTTGTCGCTTTATTGTATGGAATACACGCGCTATGTAATTGCTTTACTTTATCACTAAGCGGCAGTGATAGTCGTATAAGCAATGTTTGGTGAGACGACCACGACGCTTCGATGGAGATCATGGTGTCAAGCCGGTGACGATGGAGATCGTGACGTTGCTTCAGTGATGGAGATCATGAGCACAAGATGCTGATGGCCATATCATGTCACATATTTTGATTGCATGTGATGTTTATCTTTTATGCATCTTATTTTGCTTAGTACGGCGATAGCATTATAAGATGATCCCTTAGTAAATTTCAAGGTATAATTGTTCTCCCCGAGTATGCACCGTTGAGAAAGTTCTTTGTGCTGAGACACCATGTGATGATCGGGTGTGATAGGCTCTACGTTCAAATACAATGGGTGTAAGCCAGATTTGCACATGCAGAATACTCGTATTAAACTTGATGAGACTAGCATACACAGATATGGCCTCGAAACACTGGAGACTGAAAGGTCGAACGTGAATCATATAGTAGATATGATCAACATAGTGATGTTCACCATTGAAGACTACTCCATCTCACGTGATGATCAGACATGGTTTAGTTGATTTGGATCATGTATCATTTAGATGACTAGAGGGATGTCTATCTAAGTGGGATTTCTTAAGCAATATGATTAATTGAACTTAATTTTATCATGAACTTAGTCCTGATAGCTTTTGCATATCTCTATTGTAGATCAATGGCCCATGCTACCGTTCCTTTGAATTTTAATGCGTTCCTAGAGAAAGCTAAGTTGAAAGATGACGACATCAACTACATGGACTGGGTCCATAACTTGAGGATTATCCTCATTGCTGCACAGAAGAATTATGTCCTCGATATACCGCTTGGTACAAGTCCTGCTGCAGGAGCAGAAGCTGACGTTGTGAACGCCTGGCAAGCTCGATATGATGACTATTCGTTAGTTCAGTGTGCCATGCTTTACAGCTTAGAATCGGGACTTTAAAGACGTTCTGAACGTCATGGACCATATGAGATGTTCCAAGAGTTGAAGTTAATATTTCAAGCAAATGCCCGAGTTGAGAGATATGAAGTCTCCAACAAGTTCTATAGCTTCAAGATGGAGGAGAACAGTTCTGTTAGTGAGCACATACTCAGAATGTCTGGGTACCATAATGACTTGACTCAGCTGGGAGTTAATCTTCCAGATGATCGTGTCATTGATAGACTTCTTCCATCACCGCCACCAAGCTACAAAGTCTTCGTGATGAACTACAATATGCAAGGTATGAATAAGACTATTCCCGAGCTCTTTGCGATGCTAAAGGCTGCGAAGGTAGAAATCAAGAAGGAGCATCAAGTGTTGATGGTTAACAAGACCACTAGTTTCAAGAATAAGGGCAAGGGTAAAAAGAAGGGGAACTTCAAAAAGACTAACAAGCAAGTTGTCACTCCCGGGAAGAAACCAAGTTTGGACCCAAGCCTTAAACTGAGTGATACTCTCCAACGTATCTATAATTTTTTATTGTTCCATGCTATTATATTATTTGTTTTGTATGTTTAATGGGCATTAATATGCTATTTTGTATTATTTTTGGGAGTAACCTATTAACCGAGCGCCCAGTGCCCGTTTCTGTTTTTTTGCCTATTTTAGAGTTTTGCAGAAAAGGAATACCGAACGGAGTCCAAACGGAATGAAACATTCGCAGTGATCTTTCTTGGACCGAAAGCAAACCAGAAGACTTGGAGATGAAGTCGGAGATGCAATGAGGAAGCCATGAGGCAGGAGGGCGCGCCCCCCACCCTCGTCGGCCCCTCGTGGCTCCTCTGACCTAGTTCCTTCACCTATATATATACTCTTATACCCTAAAAACATCAGGGGGAGCCACGAAACCACTTTTCCACCGCCGCAACCTTCTATACCCGTGAGATCCCATCTAGGGACCTTTTCCGGCATCCTGCCGGAGGGGGATTCGATAAGGGAGGGCTTCTACATCAACACCATTACATCTCCGATGAAGAGTGAGTAGTTTACCACAGACCTTCGGGGTCCATAGTTATTAGCTAGATGGCTTCTTCTCTCTTTTTGATTCTCAATACCATGTTCTCCTCGATGTTCTTGGAGATCTATTCGATGTAATATTCGTTTGCGGTGTGTTTGATGAGATCGATGAATTGTGGATTTATGATCAAGATTATCTATGAATATTATTTGGTTGTTCTATGAATTCTTATATGCATGATTTGATATCTTTGCAAGTCTCTTCAAATTATCAGTTTAGTTTGGCCTACTAGATTGATCTTTCTTGCCATGGGAGAAGTGCTTAGCTTTGGGTTCAATCTTGCAGTGTCCTTGCCCAGTGACAGTAGGGGCACCAAGGCACGTATTGTATTGTTGCCATCAAGGATAACAAGATGGGGTTTTCATCATATTGCTTGAGTTAATTCCTCTACATCGTGTTATCTTGCGTAATGCATTACTCCATTCTTATGAACTTAATACTCTAGATGCATGCTGGATAGCGGTCGATGTGTGGAGTAATAGTAGTAGATGCAGGCAGGAGTCGGTCTACTTGACACAGATGTGATGCCTATGTTCATGATCATTGCCTTAGATGTCGTCATAACTATGCACTTTTCTATCAATTGCTCAGCAACAATTTGTTCACCCACCGTAATATTTGCTATCTTGAGAGAAGCCACTATTGAAATCTATGGCTCTCGGGTCTCTTTTCCATATTATTGAATCTCGTTTACATCTTGCTAGTTTCCGATCTACTATTTTACAATCTTTACTTTGCAATCTATAAACCAAAAATACCAAAAATATTTACTTTACTGTTTATCTATCTATATCAGATCTCACTTTTGCAAGTGACCATGAAGGGATTGACAACCACATTATCGTGTTGGGTGCAAGTTCTTGATTGTTTCTGCAGTTATTTGGTGACTTGTGCGTCGTCTCCTACTGGATTGATATCTTGGTTCTCAAAACTGAGGGAAATACTTACGCTACTTCGCTGCATCACCCTTTTTTCTTCAAAGGAAAACCAACGCAAGCTCAAGAGGTAGCACTGAGTGCTTCTAGTGCAAAGGGACTGGCCACTGGAAGTGGAACTGCCCCAAGTGTTTAGTGGATAAGAAGGATGGCAAGGTGAACAAAGGTATATTTGATATACATGTTATTGATGTGTACCTTACTAATTCTCATAGTACTGCCTGGGTATTTCATACCGGTTCCGTTGCTCATATTTGTAACTCGAAGGAGGGACTACAGATTAAATGGATATTGGCTAAGGACGAGGCGATGATGCACATGGGAAATGGTTCCGAGGTTGATGTGATTGCCGTCGGCACGCTACCTCTACATCTACCTCCGGGATTAGTTTTAGACCTAAATAATTGTTATTTGGTGCCAGCGTTGAACATGAACATTATATCTGGATATTCTTTAGTGACAGACAGTTATTCATTTAAATCAGAGAATAATGGTTGTTCTATTTATATGAGTAATATCTTTTATGGTCATGCACCCTTGAAGAGAGGTCTATTTTTTGTTGAATCTTGATCGTGTTGATACACATATTCATAATATTGATGCCAAAAGATACAAAATTGATAATGATAGTGCAACTTATTTGTGGCACTGGGTCACATCGGTGTAAAGCGCATGAAGAAACTCCATAAAGATGGACTTTCGGAATCACTTGATTATGAATCATTTGATACTTGCGAACTGTGCCATATGGGCAAGATGACAAAAATCCGTTCTCCGGAACAATGGAACGAGATACTGACTTATTGGAAATAATACATCTGATGTATGTGGTCCAATGAGTGTTGATGCTCGTGGCGGGTATCATTATTATCTGACCTTCACGGATGATTTGAGCAGATATGGGTATATCTACTTCATAAAACACAAGTCTGAAACATTTGAAAAGTTCAAAGAATTTCAGAGTGAAGTGGAGAATCATCATAACAAGAAAATGAAGTTTCTACGATCTGATCATGGAGGAGAATATTTGAGTTACAAGATTGGCCTTCATTTAAAACAGTGTGGAATAGTCTCACAGCTCATGCCACCTAGAACACCACAACGTAATGGTGTGTCCGAACGTCGTAACCGCACTTTATTGGATATATGGTGCGATCTATGATGTCTCTTACAAATTTACCACTATCATTTTGGGGTTATGCATTAGAGACAGCTGCATTCACTTTACACAGGGCATCGTCAAAATCCGTTGAGATGACACCGTATGAACTGTGGTTTGGTAGCAAACCTAAGTTTTCATTTCTTAAAGTTTGGGGATGCGATGCTTATGTCAAAAGGCTTCAGCCGATACGCTCGAACCCAAGTCGGAGATATGTGTCTTGAAGGTTACCCTAAAGAAACAATTGGGTACACCTTCTACCACAAGTCTGAAGGGAAGATTTTTGTTGCTAAGAACGGAACCTTTCTAGAGAAGGAGTTTCTCTCGAAAGAAGTGAGTGGGAGGAAAGTAGAACTTGATGAGGTAATTGTGCCCGCTCTCAATTTGGAAAGTAGCTCATCCGTGAAATTTGTTCCCGTGATGCCTACACCAATTGAAGAGGAAGCTAATGATAGAGATCATGAAACTTTAGATCAAGTTACTACAAAACTTCGTAGGTCTAGCAGATCACGATCCGCACCAGAGTGGTACGGTAATCCTATTCTGGAAGTCATGTTACTTGACCATGATGAACTTAAGAACTATGAAGAAGCTATGATGAGCCCAGATTCCGATAAATGGCTTGAGGCCATGAAATCTGAGATCGGATCCATGTATGAGAATAAAGTGTGGACTTTGGTGGATCTGCCCGATGATCGGCGACTGAGGGAGTCCCGGATTAAGGGGTCCTCGGACAGCCGGACTATATGCATATGCCAGACTGTTGGGCTATGAAGATACACGATAGAAGACTTCATCCCGTGCCTGGATGGGACTCTCCTTTGTGTGGAAGGCAAGCTTGGCGATTCGGATATGAAGATTCCTTTCTCTGTAACCGACTCTATGTAACCCTAGCCCCGTCCGGTGTCTATATAAACCAGAGGGTTTAGTCCATAGGACAACTACCATAACCATAGGCTACTTCTAGGGTTTAGCCTCTACGATCTCGTGGTAGATCAACTCTTGTAATACTCATATCATCAAGATCAATCAACCCGGAAGTAGGGTATTACCTCCATCGATAGGGCTCAAACCTGGGTAAACATTGTGCCCCCCGCCTTCTATTACCATTAGCCTTAGATGCATAGTTCAGGACCCCCTACCCAAGATCCACCGGTTTTGACACTGACATTGGTGCTTTCATTGAGAGTTCCACTGCGACGTCAAAGATAGGGTTGATGGCTCGCCTTGACATCAAGGACAACATAACCTACGGAGTAGCTCTGGCCTCAGGCCTAACCCTCCGGCCGGGTGGCTTCGTCTTGACCATCCGATCGGCCGTCGGGCCGACCAGGACTTCTCAAGTCATCGAAAATTGTCTCCACATCAGCTCAAAATACGCCGAGCAGATGGATCCAACGGAGCTATCATCTCTAAACGGGCTCCTGGATCGCATCCCCGCTCTAGGAGTCGCTTTGGACTACGATCGGATTGGGCTTAAACCCGATCAGAGAGAGATTGAATCTCCGCTGATTACCCATCAGATAGCGGTGGTGGAGGAGCGATGCAACAACTCTTCCCCAATATTGAGCACGAAATATGTCTAGATTTCCAAGCTCACCAAGCCGGATACATGCCCACGGGAAGGCATGCCCCGAACTCCGAACTTATAATCGGACTGTGGGCCAGAAAAATTGGTTTACATCCCGGAGTCCGAACTATTAAGCTCGGAAACTCCTCAAGCAATCTTTCCCGCATCGCACAACAGTCCCAAGAGACAATTCATCACTTTTGGGCCTGATTCCTCATTGTCAAGGACAAGGTCAAAGACTGTTGCGATGAAGACGCAATCTCATTATTCTGAAAAAATTGCATGGACAAGGGACTCCTTAACGCCATAAATCGCCGTCACATATCACGCTTCGATGACTTGGCGATCATAGTACAGAAGTACCACGTGATGGAAAGCACCTGGAAAACTCAGGCAACCTTTTGGGATCCACTGGCTCTCACTAAGCCCCTCTTCCGAGCTAAAATGGTGTACCATCGTAGGTCGCCCGATCCAATCACAAAGAAATCAAAGCCCACAGCAGGGCGCACAACTATTTTGGAGGGGTGGCTCGAAAGGCCATGCAAAATACACACCACACTGTATACCATACCAACACACAGCCTTAAGCATGTTGGATACTTTGGCATGTGGCCAAGAGCGGCGTGGATCTCCTCATAAAAAACACCGTAGAGCAACACCCCACAGAACATAACAGTATAGTATTGACAGTCTTCAAGACTTTCGCCTCAGCTAACAGGCGCAAGAGAGCACTCTGCGGCCTCGGCGAAGTCTGCCAAGTCGAAGCAAAAAACCCTTGGAACGACATGGACATAACTTTCAGTGCCAGTGATGAACCGCAATTCAAAACAGTCCGGGCACCAGCCGCTTTGGTCCTCAGTCCAATCATGGACGGCTTCCGGCTTACCAAAGTGCTCATGGACGGCGGTAGCGGACTAAACCTCATTTACGAGGAAACTCTCAACAAAATGGAATTAGACAGGAGCCGCATTGAACAAAGCAGCACAACCTTCAGAGGAATTATTCCCAGCCGGCAGGCACGATGTGTGGGAAAAATCACACTCGATGTGGTATTCGGCACGCCAGAGAATTATCGGTCCGAAGAGATAACCTTTCAGGTGGCCCCTTTCACTAGTGGATATCACGCCTTGTGGGGCGGGATGCATTTGCAAGCTTCCAAGCCATACCCCATTATGGGTACATGAAGCTCAAGATGCTTGGGCCCAATGGAATTATCACTCTTGCCAGTGATCCGGACGCAACACTCCGCACCGAAAATAAAACAGCCGCCTTGGCCATCGGAGCATTGTCTGAAGCCCTCGCGGCCAATGAATTAACTGCATTACGCTCCAAAGTGGATAGGGACGACATGATACCCGATAAGCGATCCAAGTCCACCTCCTTCAAACCAGCGGATGAAATAGTCAAATTCCAAGTCCACCCAACGGACTCCTCGAAGACAGCATCCATCGGGGCACAGCTGGACCCCACAATCGATGCCGCACAGCGGGTGAGGGAGTCCTGGATTAGGGGGTCCTCGGACAGATGGACTATATGCTTATGCCGGACTGTTGGACTATGAAGATACAAGATTGAAGACTTCATCCTATGTCCGGGTGGGACTCTCCTTTGCGTGGAAGGCAAGCTTGGCGATTCAGATATGTAGATTACCTTCTCTTTAACCGACTCTGTGTAACCCTAGCCCCCTCCGGTGTCTATATAAACCGGAGGGTTTAGTCCATAGGACAACAACAATCATAATAATAGGCTAGCTTCTAGGGTTTAGCCTCTATGATCTCATGATAGATCAACTCTTGTAATACACATATCATCAAGATCAATCAAGCAAGAAGTAGGGTATTAACTCCATAGAGAGGGCCCGAACCTGGGTAAACATTGTGTCCCCCGCCTCCTGTTACCATTAGCCTTAGACTTACAGTTCGGGACCCCCTAACCGAGATCCACCGGTTTTGACACTAACATTGGTGCTTTCATTGAGAGTTCCACTATGTCATCACGATAGGGCTTGATGGCTCCTTCGATCATCTACAATGATGCGATCCAGGGTAAGGTTTTCCTCCCCAAACAGATCTTTGTATTCGGCGGCTTCGCACTGCGGGCCAATTCGCTTGGCCATCTGGAGCAGATCGATAGCTACGCCCCTGGCCATCAGGTCTGGTTTGGAAGCCTGAACTACACTGCCGACGAACGCGGTGACTTGATCTTCGACGGATTCGAGCCCATGACAGGTATGCCGTACGATCACGATGAGCATGACCTAGATCTGCCATCGGACAGTGTCCAGGAGATCGCACCTGCAGCTGCTCCGGCTCTAAATCCGGAGCTGATTGTCCCATCCGAGGACGGGTGGATAGACCCCGCCGCGGAGGCCGCATACTCATTGGCGATAGAGCCGAACACAAACTTTGCCTCCAGTGAGGCCCGTGTCATCGGACCCTTGGACTCGTTGTCGGTGTCAAAACTGGCGGATCTCGGGTAGGGGGTCCCGATCTGTGCGTCTTAGGCTGATGGTAACAGGAAGCAAGGGACACAATGTTTACCCAGGTTCGGGCCCTCTCGATGGAGGTAAAACCCTACTTCCTGCTTGATTAATATTGAAGATATGAGCAGTACAAGAGTAGATCTACCACGAGATCGTAGAGGCTAAACCCTAGGAGCTAGCCTATGATGGTATGATTGTAAATGTGATCGGCCTTCTAAGGACCATCCCCTCCGGTTTATATAGACACCGGAGAGGGCTAGGGTTTACACGGAGTCAGTTACAAGGAAGGAAATATAATATCCGGATCGCCAAGCTTGTCTTCCACGCCAAGGAGAGTCCCACCCGGACATGGGCCGGAGTCTTGAGTCTTGTATCTTCATGCTTTGATAGTCCGGACGATGTATATAGTCTGGCTGTCTGGATACCCACTAATCCAGGACTCCCTCAGTAGCCCCTGAACCAGGCTTCAATATCAATGAGTCCGGCACGCAGTCTTGCCTTTGGCATTGCAAGGCGGGTTCCTCTTTCTGAATACTCCACGTAGACTGTGTCCGGATCTGCTACGATGAATAGTGTCCGGCTCCGTGAGATGATCTTCACATGCCATTGCAGGGAACGTAGCATGAATCCGTTCTGCTGACAATCCTTGTACGTCGTGTCTTTGCATCATGGCCTGGTCCAACATGAACCGGCGTTTCCTGCTCCACCTCGACTCGCATTGCGAGGCGGTTTTATTGGCACGTCCTGCCAAAGCAGAGATCGTGTTCCTCTTATTACGAGGTCTTTCATTAATATGGGCGTGTGTGACCCCACGACGACCGTTGGTACGACTCCGTGTATCTTGGAGAAGTCTCAAGCGGTAATGTTGAGGACTCTTGATATTCTTCCCCTTTATAAAGGGGTCGAGGCCTATGCCTCTTTTCCACCTTCATCGCTCCTTCTCACACCTCGAGCTCTAACACCCAAGACCTAAGCTCCGACACCCCAGACCCTCCAGTATGTCCGGATCCGACGCAAAAGGCCGGTGGGTGGCCTCCTCGATCCAAGAGGAGGACATTACTAAGCTTAGGGAGGTCGGATACCTGACCGCCGATATCCAGCACAGGCTTCCCGCTCCAGGGCAAGTTATCCCCATGCCGAATCCCAATGAGAGCGTTGTGTTCGTCCTCCACTTCCTCCGAGGCTTGGGCCTCACCCTCGACCCCTTTGTGAGGGGGCTCATGTTCTACTATGGGTTGGATTTTCATGATCTGGCTCCAGACGCCATCCTCCATATCTCGTTGTTCATTATTGTGTGTGAGGCTTTTCTCCACGTCACCCTACACTTCGGCTTATGGCTCAAGACCTTCAATGTGAAGCCGAAGATGATCGAGGGGCGACATGCGGAGTGCGGAGGTGCCATAATAAGCAGGAACGCTGATGCCGCATGGCTAGAGGGTTCTTTCCCGGAAGTATTCGATGTATGGCAACGGAGGTGGTTTTATGTTACCGCTCCTAGAGGCACAAAGTGGGTGGCTTCCCCCGGGTTCCGCTCGGGCCCTCCGTCACAGTTAGCGTCTTGGACCGGCGTAGGATGGAATTGGGGGCCCGCTGGTGATATACCAGTACTGTAGAGTCGCTTCTGGGAGCTTATTGAGAGTGACATAAATCTTGTCAGCGTAATTCATGTGATGTTAATCTGACGGATGTTGCCGTGCAAACATCATCCTCTCCGGATGTGGGAGTTCAATCCGGAGGGTCCGCGGACTATCAAGCACTTCTTCGGTCTGAAGCTCGAAGGGATGTGCAAATTATTCTTCGGACCACAAGTAAAGTGTCCGGACACCATCGAGGATGCAGGCTTAAGCTGCAATCGCCTAGACGCCCAAGTAAGTAACCTTAAAGCCGGACACTTCATTTAAATTTATCATAACCATTATTCTGAAAAACCCTCCGTGGCCAGGAATGGCTCACCAAGGCGGAGAGAATCAGGTGTCCGGCGCCACTTCCTGAAGGCTCGCCTGGTCCAACCGTTGCCAAGATGCTTGGTCGGGCGCTCAGCAAAATTCCCTCAGGGAAAGGCGAAGGAAAGGGCGGTGAAGCCGAACTTCACACACTACACATCCAAAGTGGGGGAATCGTTACCTCCCCTGGGGAGGATAGTCGGGAAGGGGAGGTTAAAGCCTCCTACCCGCACGGGAGGAAGAGGGCCACCTCCGAAGACTTGGAGGCGGAGA
The DNA here is from genome assembly GCF_002162155.2 of Triticum dicoccoides. Classification (NCBI taxonomy): domain Eukaryota; kingdom Viridiplantae; phylum Streptophyta; class Magnoliopsida; order Poales; family Poaceae; genus Triticum; species Triticum dicoccoides. Next base: position 543,513,000 of record NC_041387.1, on the reverse strand, counting down.
CACCCAAACAAGGGAAGAAGGTATCACCAGCGGGCTTTGCCGCGACGGGCGCCCTCACCGCGTCGTGCCAACCAACGGGCCAGCCCTCCATCGAGCTGTAAGTTGATCGTCAATTCGAAGGTAGGGTGTTTCTCCGAGATTCATAACTGTGACTCCGTCTTTTGCAGTCCGGCGAGCAGCTCTTCTCAACAGAGTTCGTCCTCGAGGGATCTTCCTCCGGAGATGATGGAGAGTGAGACCCCGCCCACCTCTCCGCCTCATGAAGCGGGCGACACTGAGGTGTCGTCACGGAGGAGTTCGGATCTGCCGATACCGGAGGCTAACACGTCAGCCGCCCTGAGCCCGGAGCATTTGGCTCCCACGGGGGGCGATGAGAAGGGTCCGACACAGTTTGATGTCCGGCCGGACATACTAACGGACCTTCTGGAGTGAGCCACACTCTCGGAGGAGCACCGCTCATTAATGAGCATGGTGCTCACGAGGATTTCATCCACTAAAAGCGGTTTGAATGAGGCATTTACAAGCCTGCTCAAAGGCTTTGAGGTATGTAGTGAAAAAATGGACTATTTTTTGGTTGTGAAGCACGCGCTAGGTGTGCTCCCTATGGATAGTAGCCCCTGACACTCTGGTTGCCCGCCATAGGCGGCAAACGGGGGATCACATAGTAATGGTTGCGTCGTACATGTGCGCTGGTATCTAAGGATCTGGCAGTCGACCAGTCTGTTGAAGTTGCCGAACTAAGGAGGCAGATCGGATCTATTGATGTCGATATCACGCTGGTGAACAAACGGCTGGAAGAGTCATAGGGTATGTGCTGTGCTTCCCTTATTATGTTGTATAGGAAGATGTGAAAGGGGCATAATATTAATGCGATGTGTTTGTACTGCAGATGGTGCTGCTGCCATGGAGGCCTTGAGGAGGTCGACGGTGGAGTAGCGCGTGGTGGAGGCTGGATGAACAGGAGCCCATGGAGGCTGGAGGAGGTCGACGGTAGCCCGTGGAGGCTGGAGGACGTCGACGATGGAGATGAACAGTATCCCGTGGAGTAGCCGGTGGAGTAGCGCGTGGAGGAGGCTGGATGAACAGGAGCCTGTGGAGGCTGGAGGAGGTCGACGATAGCCCGTGGAGGCTGGAGGAGGTCGATGGTGGAGATGAACAGTATCTCGTGGAGTCCCATTTTGCGGTATGCCACACCCCTCCGATGAACAGGATCCCCGTTTCGACCGTAGGAGGTCTGTTTCGTCCGTTTTGCGGTACGCCACACCCCTCCCGATCAACAGGACCCCCGTTTCGATCGTAGGAGGTCCGTTTCCTCCGTTTTGCGGTACGCCACACCCCTCCCGATCAACAGGACCTCCGTTTCGACCGTAGGAGGTCTGTTTCGTCCATTTTGTGGTACGCCACACCCCTCCCAATCAACAGGACCCCCGTTTCGACCGTAGGAGGTCCGTTTCCTCCGTTTTGCGGTATGCCAGGCCCCTCCCGATCAACAGGATCACGTTTTGAACGTGGCCGTCAAACACAAGGACGTTTCCTCCATTGTGTGGTACGGCAGGCCTCATTTCCATCGCCTGTTCCATCCAAGCCCTCCCGATGAACACAACCACACATTCCGTTTCGACCCAGCCGGTTGGCACCCAATGAACACGATGACGACGTTGTTTCTCCGTTCCGACCCAGCCATGTACGTATGCACGAGTAGGCGTTTGAGACCCTGCCCGTATGTGCGTACGTGGCCGTATTTTCTTTCTTGCACCCTCGTTGTTGTACGTACGTGTACATGCTACGTGCGCGCCTCTACCATGACACGTGCGTGCCTCTACTACGACATGTGCGTGCCTCTACATCGACCAATATGTATGTACACTTTCGCGACCAAAATGACAACGCTACGTATGCTTCGACCAGGTGGGTCCTGACTGTCAGGCACTTCCTTGCCTGCGAAGATGTAGCTGGTGGGTCCCAGCAGTTAGGGGGGTGAATTGTTTTGGTTTTTTTTGCCCGGACACACTTCCTTGCGTGGGAAGGTGTAGCTGGTTGGTCCCAGCAGTCAGGAGGGAAACGTTTTTTTTTCGCAAAATACGGTGGCCCATCCGGTGGGTCCCTGCTGTCAGGTGGAGGAATCATTATTTTCCGCGTCATAAGGAGGCACTTCCTTGCTGCGGTTGTGGACCCAGCTGTTAGCCTCTCAACGTACAGTCCACGTCCGATGGAAGTGGTTCCTTGACCACATTGACCACGCCGCGCCGAGAGCACCAGGGCGGTGGACGACGGTGACGCCTAGGAAGGGGACGACACGGAGCCGGTGAAGACGCGGCAGTGGATGCCCACGCGGAGAGGAGTATGAGTATTCACTCATTCGGCTGTGGTGTGAGGCTGCCGTTGCTGCAGGGTCTGGCCTAAGGTGGGAATAGTAGGCGGCGGTGAGGCCTCCGCGGCAGCACAGCCGGCCACGGGAGGTAGGAGTAGGCGGCACGACCGGCGCTGCTTTGGGCGGCTGGAGCAAGAAGACCAGAGGTTGAAGAAGCACTATGGCCGTTGGATGGACATCGTACGGTCACTGGAGCTAGAATCGTTCATATTGACTAAGTTGACAAAGCCCTCCGTCCCCGTCAACTTTGTAGGCCCACAAGTCAGCTTCCCACCAAGGTGAGTCCCAGCTAGCAGGGGGAGTATTCATTTTTTTCTGTGTAATAAAGAGGCACTTCCGGTGGGTCCAAGGTGACAGGGGGGGAACATTTTTTTTGTGAAATACGGTGGCCCGTCCGGTGGGTCCCAGCAGTCAGGGGGGAAACGTTTTTTTTCGTGAAATAAGGTGTCCCGTCCGGTGGGTCCCTGCTGTTAGGTGGAGGAATAATTATTTTGCGCGTAATAAGGAGGCACTTCCTTGAGGCCGCCGTGGACCCAGCTGTCAGCCTCTCCACGTACAGTACTCTTCCGATGGAAGTCAGTCGTTGACCACGTTGACCACGCTGCGCCGAGAGCACCAGGGCGGTGGAAGACGGCGACGCCTAGGAAGGGGACGACGCAGAGCCGGGGAAGACACAGCAGTGGAAGCCCGCGCGGAGAGGAGTACGAGGGTTCACTGGTTCGGCTGCGGTGTGAGGCTTCTGTCGCCGCAGAATAACAGGGGGTGTGGGTGAGTGGAGGGATGGCCTGGCCAGCGGTGGGAGTAGTATGGGGGCGGTGAGGCCTCCGCGGCAGCACAGCCAGCCACGGGAGGCAGGAGCAGGCGGCAAGACCAGCGTTGCTTTGGGCGGCTGGACCAAGAAGACCAGAGGTTGAAGAAGCACTATGGCCGTTGGATGGACATCATACGGTCACTGAAGCTAGAATCATTTATATTGACTAAGTTGACAAAGCCCTTGGTACGCTCCAACTTAGTAGGCCCATAGGTCAGCCTCCGAAACGGTGCGCCCCAGATGTCAGGGGGAGGAATCATTTTTTGGGCGGCCGGAGCTAAGAATATCCGAGATTGAAGAAGAAGCACGACATCCGCTGGATAGATATCCAACGGCCGCTGCTGCTAGAACCGCGTGTTGACTATAATAAGTTGACAAAGCCTTGCATATGCATCAACTGATTTTTTTAGGCCCACAAGTGTGTGGCAGAGAACTTATAGCCCATTTGCGTTTTGTAAGAATGTACAACCCATTTTTAAATTCTAATGGAATTTACAATAACCCATTTACAGTTTGTTAAAAGTACAGCCCATTTCATAGCTAGGACAACGATTAATAATTTCAACCAACCATTGAAGACAGAATTCAATAAAATTTCCCACATTTTGATGGGATCTGAAATATTTTTATCCCGAAATTTCTAGTCAGATTAAATATAAATTTGTATTACGTAAAAATCCAACGAAACATTGCACACGCAACAATGAAAATTTATGATTTTCAAAATCCATAAATAATATTTTATAAACTAATTTCATGTTTGGTGCATTTTTTATAGTTACTGCCCACTTTTTATAATTACATCCCATTTATTATTTTTAAATCCCAGTTTCCTGTTAATCCTAATGCATCCCTCCTAGGAAAGATCTGCAGCCCACCGGGGCAGAGAATAACAAGTTGACCTTGCCTGGGTATTCCTCAAAAAGACGTATAGCTGGGCTAGCCATTTTCATCTTGAAAAAAGTAGTATCTGGGCTGGATCTCTGGCCTGGGCTAGACGGGCCACAGCCCGCCCAGTTAATACCCTGCTCTCCTCTGAACAACAATGAAATCATCGCCAAGAAAAAACTCTGCAGTGCTCACGCCTCAAAAACACAAATACTTGTCGAGCGGCTTGGTCCCAGCTGTCAGCCGCATGTTGTGCAATTCTCTCATTCATATTGACTACATAGGTTGACAATGGTGTGGGACCGTGATGTCAGGAAACCAGGAGAAAGCAAAAAAATATAGTTGTACATAATAAGGAGGCACTTGCATACGTACGGCTATGGCCCTAGTGGGTCCCTAGTGTCATCCAGTCAAAATAAAGTCATCTCCTGAATCTTCATGTTCGTTGACCATGTTAACAATGCTCGGCGCCACGGCGAGTGCAACAACTCGAAGGACAACAGAGAGGGCCTCGCAGGCCCTACGGAGGTCTGATACAGTGCCCCCTGCTCATTTAGGAAGCCAAGATCATCGGGCACCTATGAGCACCTTCGAGAAACTGAGACGGCATGAAACAGTAAGGCCGCGCTTGGGAGCTCTGGTTTATTTCAAACATGTATTAACATACAAGTGTAATTTACTTGTCATCAGAAGGCCCGAGGTCTGTAAGTAAAACCGGCAGGTTACACGTGTAATTTGAGAGACCAGTGTATATTTTACGAGCACTGCTATATGGACGATATTACCAAATGATACATGCATGAGGTGCGTATCATGCCATCCACGGGCAAGACTGAAACATCGGCTAACGGCTGGATTAGCAATCGTCCGAGTGTCGTTCAGCGTTTTTATCGTGTGTGAAGTACTTCTGATATTTTACTAGTCGAAATCGACCAACCAAGCGCCTTCGCCCAAGACCATCTGCTTTAATTTACAAGCGTCAGTTTTACAAGCGGTTTTGGTTGGAAAACGATGATCCAATCACGGCCTAATATCATGAGTTGGTCGGAAGATCATATGGTTTGACGTCTAACCTACCCGACATGTCGTATAGGCTATGAATGAAACATCAGACGATGAACTTCTTACGCACGAAAACAACAGAAGACGATGATCTTCTTAACAAGCAAATCACTGGTATTAGATCGACATGCAAAACAATACGAAGCATTATTCTCAGGAGGCACGGTGAACAGCTCGTGATGCCGCATGCCACAACATTCCAAGCTCAACTTTGCAATCAAACACAAGGCCTGGCATTACATAGACAATATTCGGAACAAACTCTTAACACAGGAATATCTCAGCAGAGTAACTATTTACTTCTAAATTGAACACATGAATAGGAAAAAACACTCGACGCTGCTCACAGCAAGGGCGTCCCACTCAAAAATATTAAATACATGTCTTCTGGCTAACATCAGTGAGCAAATTTTGACAAGGTTTTCCAATTCCAATATATTAAACTAACATCTTGTTGCTAACATCAATGATTAAACTTGGACAAGCTTTTCCCATTCAAAATATGTAATGCCTATGATCGTGTCCTGTCGTAGCTTCTTGTACTTGTTTGGGCACTTTTTGCCCAGGTCACTCCATGTGTTGTTAAATTGCCAATGGTCTCTGCAGACTAGTCATGTCACCGGTGTCTAATAATACTCTGTAAAGCTTCTCGGTCATTCCTTCTATAATGTACCGCAACCAGTGACTACTTCTTTCTGCAAAGTGGAACGACCAACTGGACCCAGTAATGCAGTACTTTGCCTTGGACACATTGGCTCCTTTTGTGCAGTTCAACTAAAATCGAAGTCGGAATAAAACCGAGCTTTAATTTTGATATCCCTATAAGCAACAATAGGTATAAGGGAAAAAATTACTGAGAAATAACGGTTGATGACTTGTCTTAATGGGAAATGAAGCAGGAGAGTAGCAATTCTCCATCAGTGTGATTCATTCATATTGACTGAGACATTATCTTAACAATGCCTTGTTTCAACATGTATAAAGAATGACAAAGCAGAAAAGTACCATTCCTAAAAGAATGCAACTGATTCATTTTTAAAGAGACATTATTTTAACAATACCTTGGTTAAACATGTAGAAAGAACTACAAAGCAGGATAGTACCATTCCTAACAAGTGTTGCAGTTTTGAACTAAGATTCAGTAGTTAATTAATTCTAAGAGTGGCATTGCTTAATTTTACCAGCGGCATTAGATTAATGAAAAGCATAAACAGTTCCAGGGGAGAGTGGGCGCAACAACAATATGTGCTCCCATCTACTTATAAAGGGGGTGATGTCGAGTTTGTTGTAACAAAGCAATAAACATCATGTCTGGGTTGGTCCCATTTTTGTTCACTACTTAATGGGAAAAGACAGCAATACAATAGCTTCAATTCAACATTTATTTAAAATAGTACCAATACAGGTAGCACAACATCTCAAAGCACACTGCACAATCATGTGGATGAAGGCCCGTACTGACCTTTCATGAGAACACCAGGATAAAATACGAATCAGCTAACATGAATAGGAAATCCAATCTCCTTTTGTGCAGTTGCACTGAAATCAAGCAAAGTGTTTCGCGTAGTGAAGCAAAATGTGGCAATAGCAACAAGTTGAATAGATATCATGTGGTTGAGACCAAGATTTGAAACAACTCGACAGGAACACTGGAAACAAATCTTGGATCTCCTTTTGTGCAGTTCCACCAAAATTAAGCAAAGTCACCGGTGTGACATTCAAGTTGAACTGCACAAAACACTCTTAAAACATAAGTGTTTTGAGTAGCGAAGAAAAATGTCGCAATAGCAACAAGTTGAATCGATACCCCTGTTTTAACAGAGGCAAAAAAGGAAACAATTACTTGCCAATAAAGGAGGATGAAACAAACGGTGATAGAAAGAAGCATCTAACTTATCTTGGATGGGAAAAAGTAGGATAGTAGCATTTCTAAAACGGCTGCATTGATTCATATTAACAGAGATACTCTCTTGAATAAACATTCGTTCAAAATGTAATTTACTTTTAACAGTGGCATTACTTCAATCTTCCGGCGGCATTCTTAGATTAACAACAGCAAAATAGCTGTATGGGACATGCTAGCACCATGTGCGTCCACACGTATAAATGGGTGATGCAGAGTATGTAGCCAAGAAGCATATCTGTGTTGGTCCCATATTTGTTCTCTTTGAACTTTTTTCCTATGTGAGGGCAGCAAATCTAGTCCTCCACAAACTACCCGACCCCCCCAGTTTCTTTCCCTTTTCAACAAAGAGATCGGTTCCTTACAGATGTGTGTACTGGGTTACCCCATTTTCCCTTTTCGACCAGCAAAGCGGCTGGATAGCCAGTCTATACTACTTTTCCTCCCTCCTTTCCTCATTCAACCACATCCGAGATTCATGCTCCACCCCACCGCACCTTTCTTTCCTCGTTGAACCAAGACATAGATTCGACTACAGATCGAAAAAGATCCACATGCAGCTAGAGCAACGACGATTCCAGAGAAACTTATACCTTAAGGTCATCGAGATGTGGCAAGGCGTGCGGCGGGAGGCCGGATCTGCCCACACTACGTACGGCAGCGAGGAAGAAGGGGTCGGTGGCCCTCCCGCACAAGCGCCGGGTGAAAGAGAACAGCGCAGCCGACAGTGGATTGCCTCCCTCGCCGAAGGCGATAGAGTTAATGCTGCACCTCCTCCCCTTCCCGTTGCGACGGGATACGGACGCCTCCTTCACCAGCTATGAGGGGGGAGAGAGAGACAAGAGGCCAACGCAATCTTGTTTAGATCTGGTGAAGAGAGGGTGAGAGACTATGAATATAGAAAACCCTAGCAAATGAACGCTGAGCCTCCAGCGTGTAACATATATGTATTGCGGCGAGCGTGTGGAGAGTGCAAACCCTAGCGAACAAGCACTGAGGCTCCCGCTTAGGGGCATCTCCAATAGATTGTATGTTAGTCTTGTTGGTAAAATGTCCATGTCATCAACCAACAAGCTATCATACCACTACCCCAATAGGTTGTATCTAAGCTATCCAATAGATGATGAAAAAATAAATGTGATTGCTCTCTATTTCACCTCGGAGATTGTGCAAAGGTTGTTGGTTATTCTACATACAACTTTGCTCTCTCTCCACATTTATTACATGCCACATCATCACTATGTCCTAGTTGGCAAATTTACCAACACCTATCTTATAGCTATTCGAGATGCCCTTATATATATATACTAATGTAGTACGGACTGAGCTCTGGTGCCTTCACTCCATCTGCTTTTGGCTGTATGACAAGTGAGCCTGCCACATTTTTGGCCCACTTGTCATAAACCCAAAGGCAGGTGCACTAAGTCAATGAAGCTGTGTCCACATAGTACTCTCGTGTGTATACGACTAATATATAGTGGAGTGGTTTTCTTATTCTCTCCATATCAATTGTTTTAAATTGTGTAAGTATGAAATGAAACTCTTTATTTAATGTATAGTGAAGAAAACTAGTACTACTTCCGATGAACTAACGATCCACGCCCACGCGTCCTGGTCACACTTCCTGTCCTTCACGTGTGGTACAATACCCTCCCTTAAGTGAACAACCACACATGCGCCAAATTAGCGGGAACGTGTGAGAGTGTGTACAAATAAAGAATTTTAATTTCAATTATCAGAAAGGTTTGAGAGTATTACAAAGTTTGACTTCAGTCAAATCTAATATGCGGAGTAAATAAAAATGGAGGGCTGCTATGTCCATCCGGGTTTTTAGTCCACACCATTTTTTAAATCAAAGTTAATAGCTGGACAAAAAATTACAGGGGAGCTGGAGACAAAGTTGTGAGAAGGCTTAGAAATCAATACAAAACTTATGCTCTTAGTACCGACGTCGATCCTTCTTCGAGGAAACATTTGGTTCATAGCCAATTGTGTGATAAAATTGCACCAACGTGAAAGACGATTGCGTCTCCAATGCAACCAAGGTGAACTGACGAAGGATATCATCATTGTGCGTAACAAGCAAAGAGCACTGATGGAAGAAATCTTGTTTTTCATTGAAAATCGATCAGCTTCACCAGCTGATACAACCATGAGCATCGATAGGTCATCATGGTGATGCATCATCCATTTGGCATCCATTTTCCATCAACCAAGGTGAACTATCGACAAATCCGAGAGGACGGTGCGCATCGGCTCCCTCCGTCGCCGACGGCGACAATGTCAACACTGCACCTCCTCACCTCCCGCAGCAGATGGGATTCGGCCTGATCTGTGACCACCGGTGAGGAGAGAGATAGAGTGGACACTGTCATCTTGTTTTGATATGGAGAGGGTGAGAGAGCGAGACGCGAGAAACTCTATCAAACAAGAGGCTATAACGGAGTAAAAAATCTCTCCATAGCAGTGGTTTTAAATAGGATACGCGCGTTCTCGGAAAAAAGAAACGAAAACTGGTGGACAGTTTTTTAAGGGTCTGTCTAGGACACATCTAGATGTCTAAGTTGATGTCCACTCTGTTTGTGGTCTATTTTTTTGTCCTAGTTTTTTTTGCTTCTTGTTGCTACATTATATACTTGTGGGAGCTTAGATGTGATATCCTTAAATAACATCTAGATGTGAATTAGACAAACTAATTTGCTAACGTACCAAGAAAGAAAACTCGATCAAAAACACGCCCCCGCTTCCAGGTCGTGAGAGTCATCGCACACACACACAGACATAGACATGCATATCCGTGTTTACGTAAAATTCCATTTCCATCTCCATCTCCAATCATATTGTCCAACAGGCACATTATTTACGTTGTTAATTATATACGCAGCAATATTAACGTACAACATCTCTTGTTGGCGCACGTCCGGATCGCTGGCACGGCCGGTCCTGACCAACCTGAACCTTCTTCATCACCCGCGTGTGCTTCCTGCCTGAAATGGTCAGTTCCACATTCATGCCCGGCCAGAGTGGACACGACTTCTCACTGGCGCCGGCGTGGAAGCGGCGCGCCGGCCGAGAGAGCGTTGCCCGCGCCGCTTCTGGGTGCATGCGGCTGTTCCGCGTTCAAAGATCGCAATAGCCGGCTACAACATGCATGTAAAAAGTTCTTGGGAGTCTGTGCTACAGCTAGCTGTCCTCCCCCAACTCGTCAGTCTCTTCCAGTAGTGCTAGTAGTACTCCATGGTGCGATCCATCGACAAGCAGCCGGGAAAGTTATTGTATACTCGGTTTGTGGTGAGTCGCATGCCGAGCGACCGTGTCGGGTCGAGCCGTGGAGGAGGGTGAGACACTAACACGACAGACGCGATTAAAACATTGGTTTTGCTCGATGGCGTGATACAACGAAACAAAACGTTGGTTTCTCTCTGTTTCCAATTTTTCTCCGGAAAAATGGAAACTTTCCACTCCATTTTCATTCCTATTCCAAGGTTCCCCTGTTACAACATTCCATCAAATACAAAGGAAAACTAACAGGCATGCTGATGGCAAACATATTGAAGAAGTGTGATTAGAATAATAGTACTGGCACTAGTTCATGAGACATGAACTCATCATAAGTAGAAGCCGGTAGAAGTAGAGAAAGATCAACATGGAGATGGAGCTACGGCAGTGGAGCAAGCTAGCTCCAAAAGGAAGATGGACTACCTGGGACGTCGGGCTATACCTAGAAGGGCGGTTGGGATGCGGCATCGGCCCATACTGCGGTGACCCCCAATAGGGACGCACCGACTGTGGGTTTTCTCCCTCGCCTATGTCGATCGCGTCTACGCAGAACATTGTTCCCTTCCCCCAGCTGTGGGATCAAGCCCGTCGTTCTATGCTTGTGAAGAGAGCAACCTTAGCAACCTCCTGCTAGTGTATATATAGTGGTTTTCTTTTTCTCTCCATATCAACCATTTTATATTGCGTACGTGTCATTCAAGAGTTAAATGATGGTTGCTTCTTCCGACGAACTTACTGTGTGATTTGACTGCTCCTTAGTGGCCCCTACACGTACACCCCCTACGTGTATGCAACAGTCACACATATACATGGACGCAAAAACATGCACGACACCCTAATGCATGCATGTCCGAGCACACAACGGAACACACACGGTCACGCTAAGTGCTCAACCTACAAGTGCATGCACACACATACTCAGTCAGGGTGAGCTAGTGACCGTATAAACACCGGAATATATATATATATTGAGTGCAATGAGCGTATTATGAAGTCCACTGACCGTATTTTTACAAATATACAGTGACAGACAGTGTATTTATCTTGTTTGAAATTAATCCATATTAACCGGAGAGGAGGCAGTATGGACTAGCATTACTTGCGCGCGGTGGCTCCCAGGACAAGGAGAAACTTTTGACTAATGCAAGCTCTCCCTCGCTCAGGCGGTGGACGTGCAACAGTTAATTCGGTGTCAGATTGCCAGAAGCATACACTATACTACTAGTGCTACTATCGTTTGACTTCCCGAATAGGCGAACAACCAAGCGCAAAGTTTACTAGTACTAGTACTACTAATATAGTCTATAAAGGTACGTACTATACTAGTACTAGGAACCGGATGGAGGAGCGTCTGCACTCTTATTATAATTTTAAAATGTGATAAAGCAATCTTCAACACATTTGGTTCTCTTCAAGGGTTCTCGCATGTGATAATGGAAGTGCATGGAACACTCGCCACAATTCTCGCTTAATTCTGGCTCATATCCTGTTACAAATAGTAGCACATGGTAATATTTCCTCTTTTTTTGTTATTCAGCATGTAAACAGGTCAGCAAACCTTGCGGCGCATCTTCGTGCGAACCATGCTTGCTGCACTTTGAATGTGGCCGAGAGCTGGCTTGATGAAACACCTCGCTTCCTACTTCTTTTTTTGCGGGGTACCTTGCTTCCTAGTGACCAGTGTCTTGGATGATCATCCTAAGAATGCTTATATATGAATAAAGCTCTCTCATTTACCCGCAAAAAAGATTAAGCCATATTAACCAGAAAGGAGGGAGTATGGACTAGCACTACTTTTTGGTGTGTCCCGTCAACTCGCTAAACGAGGAGAAGCTTGCAGGACAAGGTGAAGCTCGCTTACACCTTTTGACTAATGCAACCTACCCTCGGTGGACATGCATCAGTCCATTCGGTGTCAGATTGTCAGAGGCATACATTGTAGTACCCAACATGCGGAGTACCATCATTGTTCGACTTCACGAAGAGGCGAAGAGCCAAGTGAAGTAGTATGAGTAGTATTACTACTAGAACCGCATGGTGGAGCGTCTATACTCCTTTTTCTCTCTGATAAAGTACACGTTTATTCCGAAGAAGGGCGGAAAACGGCAGCCCAACATGTAATGAATGATATCGATCAACCAACCATGCTTGGATATATCTTGGCCTCCATGTGAACCCGTCTGTGTGTTCTCGCTCCTCGTCTCTCTCAAGGAACGGTGGGTTGGCTCTTTGCCGTCAATAGAGATCGGTTTGCTCATACTCCTGTCCCACATGTCAGTGATATGCCAAGAGGAGGTGCGTTGACCGACTGGCCATACGCGTACTTGGTTTTGAAACTTCATACTACTCCTCCCTCCGTCATAGTTTATAGGGCGCGCTTCATTATGATGCATTTCTCTCAAAGCATTTCCACGACTAGAGAGACTTTAGACGCGTTTGGTTTAATGCTCAATTAATTAGGGCGTGGTAACCGCAATCAAGTCCACTATTTTCTCTCCATGTACTCTGTACTACTCCTACGGAGTGGAGTTAGTTCATGCATGTGTGTACCCGGGGTGGAAGCACTGCATGCATGTGTGTACGCATTATTCCCTCTAGTAATAGACGCCGTGCTATAACTACCAATGCTATTTTTTAGGCCGATCGCTAGTCGCCTTGGTCCCACAGATCTTTTTTCTTTTTTCTGAAGCGCGCTGTATAAACAATGATGGATGGAGTAGTATGAGCGGATTCAAAGAAGAGCGTATTGATGGTTGCTTCTTCAGAGCAACTTACAGTGGGAAAGGTGGGGCTTACGATTTGACTGCTCATTACTCACTACTAATGCGGCGCAACGACCGGGCTGAGTCTCCCATGCGGTTGTGCTCTACCCCCTCGGTTCTTATGTATACTCTGGAGTATATTTGTCTTTCTAGAGATTTCAACGAGTGACTACTCAAATATTTGTCTTTTTAGAGATTTCAAAGGAACTGGCACATACGGATGTATATACATATTTTAGAGTGTAGATTCTCTCATTTTGCTCCGTATGTAGTCACTTGTTGAAATCTCTAGAAAGACAAATAGAATATTTAGGAATGGAGGAAGTACACATAAAAAGCAAAATGAGTGAATCTACATTCTAAAATATGCCCGTTTGAAATTTGTAAAAAGACAAATATTTAGGAACGAAGGAGTATAATTTTGTGCATGGCACATGGACCCGGATGATGAAGAGGCTTTTGGCAATGCTATCAAGCTTCCATCATTTGTTTACATAATTGACGTACTATACAAATAATTTTCCAGCGAGACATGAAATCGTACAATGGTGTGATCTTTCAGCTTCTATCTCACAATGGCGTACAATGATGCTCTTTCGGAAACAATAAAAAACTAACTTCCTTGCTAATGCATGTCAATTATTAGCAGATCAGAGCTAATAATTACATCACAACTGAAGACAGAGTTGTGAGAAGGTGTTAAATTAAAATTGATCCATGCTTTCATTGGCAGCAACGTCCCCCCAGCTCTGTCTAAATCAACAAGGCATGTTGGGAAAAAAAGTAGCTGTCTGGAGCATGCAACATTTCGATCATTTTGTGCAGTTCCACTAAAATAGAGCTGAGTGTCCCTGTTCCAAAGATATTAAGTGTGATTACGATAATAGAGGACTGCTGATGAAACAATAAACACATAAATAGAAGTCGGTCACCTTTGCAGTCTCTCTTAAGACTAACTAGTTGGAGAAGATTAGGCTTGGAGTTGGATGAGGAGGATAGAGCAAAACCAATCTCCCTTTGTGCAGTCGCACTAAAATGTAGAGACGTTGCCCATGTGACATTTTAGTATAACTGCACAAAACACTCTTAAGAAAAAAGTGATTTGTGCAGTTCACCAAAAGGTCGCAATAGCAACAAGGTGAAATGGATAGCCCTGTTTGCAAAAAAGAGGTAGAACGGAAACAATTACTGGCCAATAACAGTTCATGACACATGCGACGACAAAAAAGAAGCATATTCCTTGCCCTAAGGGAAGATAACAACACGGTTGTGTTTGTCTAAAACGGTGTGAGGACGAGAATGCAATATGGAAAGTACGCTGGACGAGCTACGTTTTGGGCAAAGAACTATGGAAGATCCACATGCAGCGATGTGGGAAGACGGGCAGTGGAGCAAGGCCGGAGGGGATACCTGGAGGTCGTCAGGATGTAACTAGGTGAGCAGCGGCGGGAGGAATCTACGAGCAGGTGGCGTAGGCCCTGCCGCGCCGGAGCTTGGTCAGAGAGAACGGCGTGTACCGCAGATTGGGACGTGCTGCCTCAGCACCCTCGAACGGAGAAACGATGCACTTCCTCCCTTTCCGCCGGCGGACGGGATGCGGCCGGATCAGTGACCAACGGTGAGAGAGAGAGAGGCCACCGCACTCCCTTTCCCCTGGTGGACGGGATGCGGCCGGATCAGTGACCAACAGTGAGAGAGAGAGAGGCCACCGCAGCCTTGTGTGAGATACTCTGAAGAGCAACAAACCAGGCACACAATCTCGTTTTATATAGTGAGCGGACAACCTTTTTCTCCATAAAAATCGTTTTATATTCTGTGTACGTGCCATTGAGCACTATAACTTTATTTAAAAATAACGCGGCAACGCGTCAAGTCGAACTTTGTTTCGTGCAGGCGTGGTACACGACCTCCCTAGGTAAACAACCGCTATAGGCGTTCAAATTAGCACGTGGGCTGCCATTTCGTAAAGAAATGAGCTCCATCGTGTAACCGCGCGGGTGTGGCTGGGCACAAAGCGTGAGTACGTGTACGGTGCACCTATTCTCTTCTTATATACGTACACCACCTACATGGGGTTGTGTGAGAGAGATACAAACCTAGAGAGATATAGTGTGTGGGTTCTTGAGAGTTTTTTTGTGGGGGGTGTCGGCGTTCTGGGAACTGGGGTCCCCAGACTTGCCTGCCTACGGCCTACGACGTGGCTCAAAGGGGCCCCAGCACGGCCCATCTTCATCAACACAAGCTCAAGACCCTTGTGAGGGGCCGAGCCTCGCGGGGCGGACAACAAGGAGCTTCCTCAGGCACGGCCTCATCAGGATGGTTCATGAGGAGGCGGTGAGTTCAAGGCGGGGTACCTCGCGAGGTGCCCATGACGCAAGCCATGACGACCAAGGGCGCCAGTCGGGCGCCAGCCCGTGCAGTGTCCTCCTTTCCTCTTTGGTGCAAAGGGAGCAAGCGCAGGCAAGAGCATCAAGCAAAGGCATCCATTTCGGTGCAACAAGACCAAGACCAGTCCAACGGCAGGATGGAGGTCACCGTGGAGCCCAAGCAGGCGTCACCACCAGAGCCTTTGACAGGCGAGGACCAACTTTAGTCAGGATTAGTGTACCCACTGTTCCCCTTCAAAATGGCCAATTGTTGGCGCCCTTCCCGCTCAATATTTGGGAAGAGGCCCAGGGCCTTTGCCTATAAATAGGTCTAGCCACCCCCAAGGTAGAGGATCATCATCTGGTATCCGACATACATCTAGAATAGAAACAGAGAGAGAGATAGGGCGACTGAATTCCTCCAAGCAGTTCATCACACCTGTCAAGAATAGACCCTTGCGAGGCTGTTCTTCCTTGTATTGTTCATCATCAGCCCAAGAGGCAATCCACCACACCACACACTGGAGTAGGGTATTACACCACAATGGTGGCCCGAACCAGTATAAACCCTGTGTCCCCAGTGTTCGAACCTCAAGGGTCTGCCGGAACCCGAAATCCGATATTTGGCGAACCAGGTGGGGGTGCGCCGGAATTCGCCTCCCGTCGCCCTGTTCTTCTCCGACCATCGTGTCCATGTCAGACGCTCGTCGGGCCCGCGCCGAGCGCCGAGCCGCCCTCGCTTCCCGCGTCGCCCAGACGGCCCCCATCGGCGGGCGCCCCCGTCGTTCCCCGTCACCCGCCCTCAATGCCACCACCGGCCCGGCGGGGAACAAGCAGCAAGCATCGGCCCAGCACCTATCCATGAGGCAAGACAGCCGCACTGCTACACCCTCGCTCACCCCTGCTGGTTCTTCGTCTCGCCCCCCCTACGCGGCCATGGAGGCTTGAGCCGCGCTCATCGCGGCAAATGAGCTCCTGCGCTACCGCCCAATCGACGACGTCTACGAGGAGTGGCTCGGCCGAGTCGCCGAGCTCGTCCGCGCCGCTGGGGGCTCCCCCGTGACGTCCTTCTCGCTGCACCGCGCCCCGCCCTGCGTGGGCAATGAAGCTCCCGGGGCGCCTCAGCCGCCTCCCCCTCGAGAAGGCGCCCTGGCTCCGAGGAGCATGACCCCTGAGCGGAACCCGCCCCGTCAGGCGCCGGCGCGGCAGGAGCAGAGCTGCCAAGAAGTCCCACGCCCTCGAGAAGGTGCTCGAGCGCTCCCTGCTCCGGCACGTCAAGACCCCGCGCTGCTCCTAGCTGCAGCGCATGGGGACCCACAGGACCAAGCTCTTCGTTGCCCAAGGCACCCTGCGGCCACAGCGGGCTGCCGCGCCTTCACCCCCGAGCTACGCCGCATCGCGTGGCCCGGCAAGTTCAAGCCGGACCTGCCTCCCCGCTACGACGGCACGGCTGACCCTGCAGAGTTCCTCTAGCTCTACGCGCTGGGCATCGAGGCCGCCAACGGAGATGAGAAGGTCATGGCGAACTGGTTTCCCATGGCGCTCAAGGACGGGGCTCGCACCTGGCTCCTGAATCTGGCACCAGGCACGATCTCCTCATGGGACGAGATGCGCACCCGCTTCATCGCCAACTTCCAGGGTACTCGCGACCGGCCACCCGCCATGAGCGACATGCGCCGTATCAAGCAGCAGCCAGGGGAAACCCTGCAGAAGTACATCCAGCGCTTCAACAACGCGCGCCTCAAGATCCCCAAGGTGACCGAGGAGGCCATCATCTCAGCCTTCTCCGATGGCGTGCGCAATGTCAAGATGAAGGAGGAGCTGGCGATGGATGAAGACCTATGCACTTCCTTGGAGTTGTTCAACTTGGCGACCAAGTGCGCCAGGGCTGAGGAGGGTCGCCTCTCCCTCATCGAGCTGCCTGCCGCAGACCCAGAAGAGAAGAAGCCCAAAGCCAAGGACGTGAAGCGCAAGGGGGCTGCCGTGCTCGCGGCAGAGCCAGACACCAAGCGGGGCAGAGATCAGCTCGAACCCTCCAAGGGCAGTCGGTACTGCGTGTACCACGACCTCCACACCCATAACACCAACGAATGCCAAGAGCTCCGGGCCGTGCGTGAAGGAAGGGTCGGCCGACGTCCTGACCACAACGACCGGGGTTACGGCCGAGGAGGAGGGAGGAACGCAGGACGCTGGGAGGACCGCGGCCCACGCCAGGGGTGGCGCGACCAACCTCGCGAGGATCGCTGGCAGGACCTGCCTCGCGAGGGAGGCTGGAGGGATCAGCCTCGCGAGGATCGCCCGCAAGGGAACGAAGGCCTCCCTCCCCTGCCGCCGCAGCCAAGAAGAAACGAGGACCGTCATCAGGACGAGGGGGCTGGGGGCTTCCAGGAGCCACGCGCGATCGCCTGCATCCTGGGCGGAGCTCAAGCCCTAGCCTCTCAGCGCATCTTCAAGCAGTTCGCTCGTGAAGTAAATGCAGCCCTTCCCAAGCTCTAGGCCACACGCCCTCTCAGGTGGTCGGCATGCACCATCACGTTTAGCTCTGCAGATAAGCTCAAGTGCGCGGCTACAGCCAGAGGCCTCCCGATGCTTTGTTCCCCAATCATCAGCAACGCGCTAGTCACCAAGACCCTCATCGATGGCGGGGTAGGACTCAACGTCCTGTCTGTGGAAACGTTCAACAATCTCCAAGTGCCCTACAATCAGCTTCAGCCAACCAAGCCTTTCTCCGGTGTCACCGACGGCTCCACGGTCCTGATCGGGCAGGTTCGCCTCCCTATCACCTTTGGGGCACGCGACAACTACTGCACCGAGCTCATTGACTTCGACGTCGCCCACATTCGCCTGCCGTACAACGCCATCCTCGGGTACCCAGCGCTGGCCAAGTTCATGGCCGTGACCCACCACGGCTACAAAGTCCTCAAGATGCCAGGAAGTGGCGGAGTCATCACGGTGCCCTGCGAAGAGAGAGACGCAGTGTGCTCCCTAGAGCGAGCCTTTCAGGCCGCGTCACTGGAAGACCCGGACCGCGGAAGCAGGAGGCTTCCCGAGGCCACGCCCAAGAAGAAGAAGACATCGTCCGGCGCGGCCCCTCAGGAGGCAGGCCCCTCAGGGCCCGCGCCTGCTCAGGGGGAACCTCCTTCTATCGCATAGGGAGTCGCGCCCGGCGCCCCCCTCAGGCAGGGCTCGGGGGCTCTCCCCTGGAGGGCCGCTAACCTCGCCAAGGTCACGAGGGTGGCGCTTGGGCACCACGTGGAGGCGTGTTTCGAGGCATGTTTCCCTCAAGAAGGAGCAAGGCAAGGAGGGCCAAACCCTCAGGAGTTCGTCAGCAAGGCCATTCAGGAGCTACAGGAGTCAAGAGTCATGAGAGGCGGCCGCCGCCTACCCGCTATGGCCCCCCATCCAGGCGAGGATGGTGGGCTGCGCGTCTACATCGACATACCAGGGCTCAACCGAGCCGCGTCTCAGGAGTGCCTCTGGCCTTCGCCAGTGGGACGCTGCGAGGGTCCTCCCCACAGCTATGTTCGCATGCCTTATGGCTTGCCGAACGCGGCTGCCGCGTACCAGCGCCTCATGAGGGCCATCCTGGGGGCTCGAGAGGTCAGGCGCGCCGCAACCCTGGTAGAGATGGAGATGGTCTGCGAGGAGCCACCAGCGCCTCCGAAGCCTCCCGAGGCCCCAGGGCCTGGGGGCTCGTGAGGATCGGCTCCCACGGCCCACTGAGTCTGCTACATCAACACCCCTCCGTCTTCGGCATCATCAGCTGACATCTTTCAAGTTTCATCTCCAGCTGGGAGCGCCCTGAGGGCCGCATTATTCCCAGGCTGCGTGGGTCCGTCCCTGCGGCGTGTATCCCTTTTATTTCATGTTCTTAGCTTACTCTGTTGGGGGCGCCCCTCGGGCTGCATTATCCCCAAGCCGCTCGAGTCAGACCCAGTGGCATGTACCCCTTTTGCATTTATCTTAGGGCCATGCTTTCGACCCATCATGCTTGTTATTTGGTGCCTGTTCACGCTACCTTTTCTTCTTGGATGTCGAAAGCTTGCGCATTAAAGGGGGGTGCCTGAGCATCGCGACTCAGGGCTCCTACCGGCTCTCCGGCCCTCACCCTCTGGTCTTGTCCACGGCATCGCGACCTGGCATACCAGCGACGGCTGAGACCAGCCCGATAGCCGGGACCTGAGGACGTAGAGTTTCGACATCTAACCAAGCTTGCGCATTAAAGGGGGGGGTGCCTGAGCATCGCGACTCAGGGCTCCTACCGGCTCTCCGGCCCTCACCCTCTGGTCTTGTCCACGGCATTGCGACCTGGC
>NC_041387.1:543449171-543493013 GCF_002162155.2 Triticum dicoccoides | reverse complement strand
CATTAAAGGGGGGGGGGTGCCTGAGCATCGCGACTCATTGCTCCTACCGGCTCTCCGGCCCTCACCCTCTGGTCTTGTCCACGGCATCGCGACCTGGCATACCAGCGATGGCTGAGACCAGCTCGAGAGCCGGCACCCGAGGACGTAGAGCACCGGCATCTAGCCAAATTTGTAGGAACACACTCCAAGATAAGGCCCAGAGCCAGGCGCAACCCGCCTTGAGGTAGGGCCGCGTGAGTCCCGCGCTGGCTCACGGGTGCCCAGATACACCTCGTCAAGCCCTACCGTGTCAGCCACGTGTCAGGGCAGGGTTGTATAAGCCCCGGGGGCTCCTCCCGGAGGGGAGCCCCCTCCCACGCACCAGTGGAAGCACCATGCTCCGCGCTGGCTGACGACACTGCCGAGGAGCGGCTATGCCCGTACACATACGGAAGCGCTATGCTCCACGCTGGTGATAAACAACTGAGGGTGGCCCCCGGTCCGCATAAACCTCAGGGACCCCAGAGCTCAGTGCCTAGCCTCATTGCAACGCCTCCCCTCGGGAGTGCCGTGCGAGGGGGCTGGGCACGGGGGCTACACCTGGGTCACGCCCAGACGCACGCCACCCAGCCAGGCCCCCCGGGCCTGGTTCGTCGCGCGTCCCTCCCGGAGCGGAGCCAAGGTACGAAGGCTGTTTGAGCGTCAAGGGGGACTCCTGAGCATCGCGAATCAGGAACCTAACTGGTCACGTAGCCCCCACTCCTTAGTTCCGAAAGGCTGACGGCAGTTGAGGTATGCGCGGGGGCGGGCTCTGCAGACGTAGAACGGTAGATCCACCCGCATCTCACCTCCCTAAGGAGTCACCCCCGCATCTCACCTCCCTACTTGCTGTTCGAGCGCCAAGGGGGACTCCTGAGCATCGTGACTCAGGAGCCTAACTTGTCACATAGCCCCTCACTCCTTGGTCCCGTCCTGGTTTCCGGTCGGGGCTAACAGCGGCTGAGGTATGCGCGGGGCCGGGCTCTACCGGTGTAGGACATAAGCAAGTAGGAAGGAAATAGCGCAAATTTCAAGGAATTCAAAAGCAAATATTACAGTCCATACTGTTATCGCAGCACCAAATGCAAGTTTTAACGCCTCCCCGAGGCATGATACATGTGCAGAAACTAAAAGCAGGACGGGAGCCACAACAGAGTCACTTGCCGGCGGTGGAGCTGCGCGGAGCGGGTTCGCCTTGTGGAGCTGCAGGGCCGGCAGCGCTCCGGTTCGGCCTGGTGCTGAAGGCCCGGAACTTCCCCAGCAGATCCTCCGCACGACCCTTCACGGCCTCTGTAGCGGCAGCGGTGTGCTTGCCGCTCGCTGGCTCCAGCAGGCTGTCGAGGTCGACGTTGGGGTCGCGAAGATAGATGTGGGTGAAGACCCGCGTCAGCGCCGCAGAAGACAAGACGCATGCCTCGGCCTCAGCCGTAGGGCCAAGGCCAAGGGTGACATCTTCAAGAGCACGGAACAGGAAGGGAAGCAGCTTGGCGGGGCCGTCCTCCTCGCCGGCCAGTGGGCTCTCCAGGCCGCTCTCATAAAGCGTCTTCAGTGAAGCACGAGCCTTCTCCTCCATCTCCGCAAAGGCCACGCGATCCTCGGCAAGAACCCGTGCCTTGCCGTCCAGCTCAACCTTCCTCGCCTCCAGCTCTTGCTCCAGCGTGCCTAGGCAGTCACGACGCTTCTTGAGCTTGGCGTCCCAGTCCTTGACGGCCACCTCGCGAGCCTTCATGCCTTCCTCCTGCTCTTGACGAAGGCGGGTCTCCTCGGCGAGCCGGTCCTGCAGGCCCTTGAGCTCGCTCTCCAGTGCCTCGCAGTGACCTTCGACATTAGCCACCTCCCCCAAGGCAGCGTCACGGGCAGCCTTCGCCCCAAGGACGGCTTGCTTCTCCTCGTCGCAGGCCGTCGAAGCCTGGACCAGCGCCGCCCGAATTGAAGCATCAGAGTGAATCCAGCCAGAAGCTAGCTCCAAGCGCCCGGCCACTAAACGAGGGTCGGCGCTCAGAAGATGCTGCCGCAGATGGTCCAGTTCGGCAACAGCGCGATCTAGAACAGTGGTCGGAGAAGCAGCAGTCGGAGGAGTAGGAGGAGAAGACGGCAGAGTGACCACAATATCCTGAGGCGGAGCCTGCTATGCCCCAACGGCTGTGGTGGCGGCATCAGGCAGGGGCACCTCGGGAGTCGCTTGGGCCATGGGGGCTGAGCTCGCCCCAACCGACTCAGCCAGGCCTCGCAAGGGCGCCCGGGCAGGAGAGGCCCGTGCATCACGCTCATCTTCTTTCGCGGTCAGAGGCGCTGCCATGGATGGAACCTCAGGAGCCCCCCTTCGGCTTCTTTGCAGAGGGTGCCAGCCTAGCCGGGAGATACGAGCGTCAAGCCTCAGCAACAAAATAGTAAACTAGACATGAATCAAGCACTTACTAGTCATCGCTTGCGGGCTCGAGCAGCCTCCGGCCGTACTTGAAGCCCGAGAGCCGGCTGCAAGGGTCAGCCTCAAGGAGCCCGGGAGCAGGAGACGCGCCTGCGGATCGCTTTGGGGCTGGGGCGGACCCGCGGGGGATCAGGCCGGTCCGGTCCTTCTTCGGGATCGGGGGCAGGCTCCCGCCGCCCTGCTCGTCATCATCCTCGTCGTCATCGCTCAGAGAGAGGCGTAGGGCGCGGGACCTGCGCCAGAGGGGGGGGAGCCCTTGACTGTGCCTCGGAGTCAGCCCCCTCTTCCCGCTCCCTTCCTTCCTTCTCTTTGCTGGAGTCGCCGGAGGACACGTCCACTGGGTCCTCGGGAGCCTCCGCGGGCACGGGCCCGTCTCCATTGAAGGCGGGCATGGGCCCCACCACTTGCTCCCAGTCCTCGCGGAGGAACAGGGGCGTAGGAGCACCCTCCAACCTCGCCACGTCGCAGCCAACCAAATACTGGAGAACCGCAGCCAGATCCTCATCGGCCAAGACTGCGGGGCTCGGGTGAGGTCTCCACATCGGAAGCGAGTATTGGCGGAGCGGAGCCAGTTGGTGCTCCAAGAACTCCCTCGGCAGCGATGCACCAGTCAGCCTCGCCGCCGCCATGCTGGCCGGCCTCAGATCCGCGTCCATCTACTCCAACACCGGCTTCGCACGAGGATCCACAAGCTCCACTCGGGACCAGTCGTTGGAGCTCACGGGGTGCCCCGAGGGCAGGATCAGCCGAGGGTGGATGCGCCCAGCATCCACCAAGACCCACTTTCTCCTGAAGCCCTCTATCCTTTTCCCAGGATTCGAAATGGCGATGGAGCTGCCGTACACGAGAAGCTCGCACACGTAGAGACGGAACCACGAGAGGTTCGGAGGGAGAAGTAGTGGCGCAACAAGGCCATTGAGGGCTTCACCCCTACGTGAGCCTCACAATAATAGGCGAAGATTGCCAGAAGAAGGACGGTGTTGGGATAGAGGTGCATAGCTTGAAGGTTGTAGTGGCGGAGGACAGAGAAGAAGAACTCGGAAAAGGGAGGCACTAGACTAGTGACGATGGCGCTCACGAAGAGCAGATAGAAGGTGCTCCCTTGGCCTTCAGGGAGGGCAGAGCCGGCCTTGAACACCTTCGCCCCGTTGATGCCCTGCGCCGCCGCCATCTGGCGCACCCGGGCAAGGCTTGCCTCCAACACATTTGGCGGGTCCAAGGAGGACGAGTACCAAGCTCCGGCCGGGGCTTGGCGAGGCGCCATGTCTAGCTAGGGTGCATGGACGGAGTAGATCTGAAGATTTCGGAGATGGGGAGGAGAGACGCAAGAAAGGGGATCTGAGCAGCAACTCGAGAAAGCAAAGAAGGCAAGGGGCAGATGTTGCTCCTTTATCAACTCGCGCAGTTGTAGAGGCGCCCACATCCAATCAACCGCCACGCGACGCCCAAGACCGCAGGCTGTTAGGGCCCGCGACGCTTCGCACTTGCCCTTTCGCCTCTCTGCTCGGCCGAGTACGGGCACGCCATGGGCCCGGGGGCTACTGTCGGCGTTCTGGGAACGGGGGTCCCCAGACTTGCCTGCTTGAGGCCTGCGGCGTGGCTCAAAGGGGGCCCAGCACGGCCCATCTTCATCAAAACAAAGCTCAAGACCCTCGCGAGGGGCCGAGCCTCGCGGTGCGGACGACAAGGAGCTTCCTCAGGCACGACCTCATCAGGATGGTTCACGAGGAGGCGGAGAGTTCAAGACGGGGTACCTCGCGAGGTGCCCATGACGCAAGCCATGACGACCAAGGGCGCCAGTCGGGCGCCAGCCCGCGTAGTGTCCTCCTTTCCTCTTTGGGGCAAAGGGAGCAAGTGCAGGCGAGAGCATCAAGCAAAGGCATCCTTTTCGGTGCAACAAGACCAAGACCAGTCCAACGGCAGGATGGAGGTCACCGTGGAGCCCAAGCAGGCGTCACCACCAGAGCCTTTGACAGGCGAGGACCAACTTTACTCAGGATAAGTGTACCCACTGTTCCCCTTCAAAATGGCCAATTGTTGGCGCCCTTCCCGCTCAATATTTGGAAAGAGGCCCAGGGCCTTTGTCTATAAATAGGACTAGCCACCCCCATGGTAGAGGATCATCATCTGGTATCCGGCATACATCTAGAATAGAAAGAGAGAGAGAGAGATAGGGCGACTGAACTCCTCCAAGCAGTTCATCGCACCTGTCAAGAACAGGCCCTCGCGAGGCTGTTCTTCCTTGTATTATTCATCATCAGCCCAAGAGGCAATCCACCACACCACACATTGGAGTAGGGTATTACACCAGAATGGTGGCCCAAACCAGTATAAACCCTGTGTCTCTTGTGTTGATCTTTTCGTAGTTTAGGTCCTAGCGATTCGGTGAGGAGCAGGTAGACAGAGGGCATAATCTCCGCGCGCACCCGAGTGTTCGAACCTCAAGGGTCTGCCGGAACCCGAAATCCGACAGGGGGGTTCAATCAAAAAATGTAACATATGCAATGTGTGTGAAATAGAGTCCTGGATATAACATATATATAGAGGGGGTGAACCACGAGAAGAGAGTGGAGGTATCACTGACTTGAGGTGTCCATAGAATCGAAAAGAGGGATGATGTGTGTGTGTGTGCACGCGCGATCGTTAAAGAGTGCCATCGAATTTGTGTGTGCCCACGTCAAAGATATAGAGTGGCTGGCCTACTTGAATGTGAGAGGGGACATGTGCAGTTTGTCTCTGTGGCATGGATACCTACCTGCAGCACTCGACTATCGGTGTGTGGTGGAGGAAGAGGGAGGCCCAATTAACTATGGAGGTACAATGGCTGGTATATGTGTGGAGGAGGAGAGAGGCCTACCTCATGTATTAAGAAGATCGATTTGCCTCATGTATTAAGGGAGATCGATCGGCATCCATGCATATGTGCAGGAGAGGAATAAGGTTGGGAGAGAGACAGAGCTAGAGTGTTGGAGGGGGTGGTAGTCGAGTTGCTTCTAGCAAATGGTGGGATAGGCTTGCTAGACAAACGGAGGGCACACCCACAATATCAATAAGAGAGGAGATGGCTGCTTGTTGTCTGTGCATGTGCATGTGAGAGACGGGTCAGGAGGCATGCATGAATGATGAGGGGGGATGATGTGGGTGTGGTAAGCAGACATAACTACATAGGAAGATCAATCGCCCTTTGTTAGAGAAAGGAGAGACATAACTTTTGAGGTACGTCGATCGATGGGGGGGTAGTTAAAGTCGATCCAGGTATATGTTGGGAGATCGATCGGTATACATGCATGTGTGTGTTAGAAGAAAATGAGGCACGAGGAGAAGGATAGAGATAGAGGGATGCATGTAGGAGGTGGTACGAGAGGCATACTATATCGAGCGGGGAGGAGTGTGCGAGTACGAGAACGATGAAACGAGTGGTGGGAGTGAGGCATGGATGGTGACCAGAGAAGAGGGGAAGCTTGTGTTTGTGCTAGGCACACCTGGCTAGGGAGGCATATCGATCGATGTGTGCCGTAAAGAAGGAGCTGGGGGGCTTACACACACCGTGGGTGAACGACCTAAAGTGAAAAGACGAATTTGCGCGATGGAGCTAGAGAATGCTGAGGGAGGGTGAGAGGGATGCGGGCATGTGCATGCACAAGAGAAAGTTAGCCCTAGCTACAAAGATAAGAGGGTTGTGTGGGTGTAAAAGATGAATAGAGATCATATATACTTCATTACAAAAAGCGAATTCGGATATTTGAAGAATTTATCCTAGTGTTTTAAACTGACGCATGTGTGAATATATATAACGGTGATACACATGGTGTGTTTATGAACATGTTATACTACATTTAATATATTTTATCTCTACTCTTATAAAAAAACGGAGTTGTTGATGATGGTGTGCCTGCCATCCTGCATTATAGGCTGTCCGATTTATATCTGGCGGATAGCAAGGAAACTATGATGGTTGAAGTTGGCAACAATCATGATTGTAGAATCTTATTGAAATAGAGAAACAAATTCAAATTTAGTTCGAATTGCAGTGATAGTATAGACATTTGGAATGCACTAAAATGTTGGTATGAGTAGGTTACATGCATTATACAGCAAGCAAAAAAATTTAGTCGGACATAACATGGATTCAAACTCCCTCCTTCCATCTATATAGGGTGTAATGAGATTTTTAAGAACGCCTTTGACTATTGACGAGATTAATAGTACATGACATGCACAATGTGAAAATTATATCATTGAAAGAACCTTTCACAGACAAAGTTAACGGTGTGCTTTGTGTAAGTTGCATGTCATATACCATTGCTCTATTATATTGTCAAAGTTAGCATCAAAAAACGCATTAGGCCCTATATAGATGGAAGGAGGGAGTAGCTTTGAATAGCATTTGTATTGTAAAACGGGGCAAGACTCTCTCTTTGTGTGGTGTGAAAAGTTTTGTTTTTTGTTTTCTTTTTGGTTGAGGGAAGTGCGAATTGATTCGGTACGTACAAGTACAATATTACTACACGTTAGGCTTGTCCCTAAAATTCAACCCGTGTCTTGTTATATCCCAAAAATTCAGATATCGTGCTCCCAAAACTGGCGCCTTCACAACCCGCGCCTTTCTATGCCGAAATTACAACGCACGCGAAAACTCCCTCCAGCTGCCAAATCCCAACATGTGAAATCCCCCTTCTAACCCTAAGCCGAAAGGGCCGCTAGTTCAAATCGGTGGGGGTACTTTTGTAACACACCCTACATTTTGGACAAGCACGTCCCTAAGTCATGCTTCACCCCCTCCCATCGTCCCCTTTTCGCCATTCGAAATCCCAGGCCACCATAACTTCTCCGCTCCAGCTGTGAAACCCCACCCTCCTCCGTCCGCCACATCACCGCTGCCCAGCCGGAGCCTCTTCCCCGACGACGTCGTCCACCGCAACAGCCCGACGTCCCTCGTCCACCTCCCTGGATGAGGATCCGTCATCCATCTTGCCGTCCCTCCGGTTTAGCCGCCCCGTCCTCCACCTCCAAGGAGCTGCTCCGACAATCGCCTCGTCTATCGCGGTTGCTCCATCCCCACAGCACCGCCTTAACCTGCTCCACCGGAACCGCAGCATCCTCACCGACTCCTCGGACGAAGCCGAGGCCTACTCGGCGCCACCAAAGAGGTTGTATACTCATCGCATCGCACATTCTCCTTAACTCGACCTACTAGCACTGACGGTGCTCCATCTTGCACCCCCATGGAGCAGCTACCTTGAAGCTGGTGCCGCAGGCGACATCTCCATGGCGGCTCTCCCCCAGTGCGAGGCCCCTTTGGAGACGGCGTCCATACCAGCCGGATGTGCTGCTGCTGCTCCGGCTCCCGCTTGCTCGCGCTGCTGCTGCTGCTCCGGCTCTTGCTCAATCGCTCGCTCGCTCAGCTGCTGCTGCTGCTCTCCCCCTCGCTCGTGCTGCTGCTCTGCTCCGATTAAGCCACACTTCAGTCGACTGAATCGACTTTTGGGTCAGTTGATTTTCAGGGGTTGGGGGGGCTCGCCGGAGTTAAGGAAGAACCACCCGCAGCGGGGAAGGGGGCTCGACGGAGAGGTACCCCACTATCTATCTTAGGGTTCAGGGTGGGGGGCGAGGGGCCTAGAGGGCTGGCCGGGGTGGCGGTGGTGAGTTGTTTCGGGGCGGCGAGGCGGCGCTGGGGCCGGCGGTTGGGCCGGTGGTGGCTGGCGGCTCAGGGGGTGCAGGTTGAAGATGAACTGCAGGCCCTCCCTAAACTACATGGCAAGTGCCTCTCTGCTACCATTGTGTTCAGTTTCGATAGTAGCATTCAGATTCCACAGTAAATTTCAGTTTCAACAGTTAAGTTCAGAGTCAACAGTTTTTACCTCATCTGTTGTAGTTAGGTGGTTTTTGGTGATGTTAATTTTACATCCATTTTACATCATCTATTGGAGATGCTATTAGAAGCCCACTTGAGATTGACGATGTCTGTCTTGTGCTTCTTCAGCCTTGACGTCTTACGGCTCACCGGAGCTGCTCCAACGACAGAACGATCCATTACAACAGAGTAGTGCCCTGGACGCCGTCTACAGATTCCTCAGATCTTCCTCCACACCTCCGACAGCCACCTCTTCCTCAACTGCTTTAGCGACCAACCCAATGATGCTGATGTCGACACGGCTACGGCAAAGAGGTTGTACACTTCTTGCATCACTTATTAATATACATTCACGTCGATCCATTAGGGCTATTTTGGTTCAACAGAAAAACATAACAATAGGGAATTTTCCAATGGCACTCTACTATTCAATTATTCATGCATTTTGTTGAAAGGAATGAAGCAAAACATCCACCTGGACCTACTTTTCAAAATCCTATGCATGAAAACAAGACCAAGTGCATTAGTGCCAGAATAACATTCTAACTGTACACGCTTTCATATGGTTTTTTTCTTTATTTTGGCCATGTTTCTTTGCATTCCTCTACTCTTCCAATTCCTGTAAACCAAACACCCAAGTTGACATAAATCCTGTGTTTACAAATGCTCTGTTTACCATGTGCATTTTCCTATCCTATTCCGGTGTTTTTCCTATCCCTGCGTTTTAAGAATCATGCACGCCAAATGAGCCCTTACAGAATTACTTCAGTTAGAGGTACGCATCAAAGGGAACTTTGTTTGGTTTGTCCTGCTCCTGCCGCGACGTCGTCCACCTCACCTGAGCTGCTCCATTGATAGAAGCATCCACCAAACCAGACATCACGACTCCTGACCGTCTTTCGCCGCCTCAGATCTCCTTCCCTGCCGCCGGCACCCACCTCAACGGCATCACCATCATCGACTTAGAAGATGAACCTGAGGAGTACACGGGTCCACAAGAGAGGTCGCACTCTTTTGTTTCTTCTTATGTTATGCATTGCTTAAACTTACCTGCTACTTTATCGTCCTGTTCAGCTCTTGGACTCCCAACTCAGGTCCAAATTAATGTTCAAACTTGAGTTCTAAATTAGTTGTGGGGCACATATCGAGGCAACAATGAATAATATGTCTGTCTAATATCTGGTTCACCTAGGGTATGCCTATGTTGTTCATCTTGGGTGGGAAACAAATAGTAAAGCAATCATCATCTGTATTTTTATTAATTTAAAGCAATCATCAGCCCGCTATCATTATTTTTGGATCCATCCACTGGTTGTTACCATCACTCTAAATTTCTGCATGCTCTCCTTACATAATCTCACCATATTTTTTCGTATGCATGTCAGATATTGTACACAGTCATGTTGAACATGTGGAGAAAAAGAGAAGAGTTTTGCACGACAATACATTGTCATGCAGACATTGCTCCATGGTGGGTTCAATGGCAAACCCTCCCCACCCCTCTCCAGATTGTAATCCAGAGGAAGATATCTGTTCTGAGGCGGATTCAGATGCCGCTGACCACTCCTATTGACCCCCCAAGGTGTTTGCTCTACCTTGGCATGATGATGTTAGTCATATCATGCATATGTTGCCTTGTAGTGCCTACTTTTGACATCATATATGTCATCTGCTTAGTTTAGACATGTTCTGTAATGCCACCTATTTAGTTTCTATATCATATATGGGAATTATGCAGTCTCATGTCTTTTAGCCAGCCATAATATATGTGAAATGTGCAATGCCATCCTGTTTAACCAGGCATCAAATATTGGAATGATATCTTGCCCATTCTTTTCTTCATTACATTTCCATTTGTTGGCAATGTTTGTACATTAAACTACTCTTCCTGTGAATCAGCCATTTGGGTGGGAGATGGAAAAATCTGGAGTGAAAACAAGGCCTTCAGAGCAGACAGTGCTACCTATCGAAGCAGATCTCTTGTTGGCTCCCAATAGCTCCTCAGAGATGGATTCAGAGACAGATGACCAGTCCTATTCCCCTACTGAGGTGTATGCTCTAACTTGGCATGGTTATAGTGCTCATATCATGCATACGGTGTCTTGCATTGCATAGTTTAGACATCATATACACAATATTCAACACCATGTTCTTAGTTCAGACATCATATCGAATGCCCTTTGTTTAGCATATAAATCACATATGTGAATTAAATGATGCAATCCTGATTACTTAGATAACATGTAGGTGAATTATGTCATGCGATCCTATTTAGTTATTCATCATATCTTTGAATTATGTTATGCTATGCTATCAAGTTTAGATAGACATTATATATGTGAAATTATGTCATGCTATCTGTTTTAGTTAAACAATATACATGTCAACTATTTCATGCCCTCTTTTTCCACACTATCTATTGCATCTGTGTCACGACCGGTTTTTCCGGGTATCAATTCCCAGAAAGAGACCGTCGTGCTCATCAGCCCCAGGATTATGTTAGCTGATGAGGCTCCAACTTGATACAGAAATTCCAAGCAAATACAAAATATGTAGTACAAGACCATTCTGGTCTGTGAGTACAACAAATGGTTTCTAGTGGTTGATGGCGGAAGCGGGTTGTGAATCATTAGTGTCTATGGGACTCCATTTCCCACGGGAACAGCTGACCAGGTTAACTCCTATCTTCGCGAGGCTGCTATCACCTTTGCTTAGGTTCCGGGTCTCTCAACACGGTCGCTCCTTTCCGCGCAAGAAATCTGGCCAAGACAATAGCCAGGGACAAGCCAGTGAGTACTTTGAATGTACTCGCAAACATTATGAAACACAGGAATAATATAATGATGTGCTGAAAATATTTTATACTCATGACGTCAGTCACAAAATATAAATATAACTCGGATGCGTATAAGCATGTTAATTATGAATATGCAATAACTTAGCAATATTAAAATTATGAAATAAACAACAAAGAAATGCCACAGTCGGGCGTCTGAGCAACACCACATACAGGGCTTTAAAAGAAATGCCACAGTCGGGTGTCTGAGGGACACCACATACAGGGCTTTAAAAGAAATGCCACAGTCGGGCGTCTGAGCGACACCACATAAAGGGCTTTAAAATAAATGCCGCAGTCGGGCGTCTGAGCGACACCACATACAGGGCTTTAAAAGAAATGCCACAGTCGGGCATCTGAGCGACACCACATACAGGGCTTTAAAAGAAATGCCACAGTCGGGCATCTGAGCGACACCACATACAGGGCTTTAAAAGAAATGCCACAGTCGGGCATCTGAGCGACACCACATAAAGGGCTTTAAAAGAAATGCCACAGTCGGGCGTCTGAGCGACACCACATATAGGGCTTTAAAAGAAACAATCATAGTGAATATCCCAGAGGTAGAACCATCCTAGAGATACTTGATGATAACAGTAATATCACGGGTTAGTCAACAATAATAATAATCATAATATTCACAAGTCACAAGTATTAATTTCCGTTCTGGTTTTACATTTTCACCTCCGAAGACCAACACTAAGACCGACACTAGACCCATCACAGACTGAAATCCTTAACCATGGACACGGCTATTCGAATAGATTTAATCTCTGCAGAGGGTGTACTCTTTACCCACGAGTAACGGATTCCATTAGTCCATCGAGACTAATTCCGTCTACGGTGTTTTAAATGAAAACGCACCTGACTTGCACACACCAGCTTAACTTACACGTGTCTGGAATCACCCACGACACCTGTCAAGCAAACTCTAAGTGGGGAGGCTACAACCTCGATTAGCATGGGATCACAAAATTTATACCGCGTGCAAAACTGAGGAAGCTACCCCCTCGGCTACAACCGAAAACACCCATGCCCCCTGACCGGATGACTGGCTTTAATCCATGGCCGTGGTACCCTCATCCCGGCCCCTCTGTACGGTGTGTGCTAGAAAGGGGTTGACAAATTACTGAACCATACTCTACTTGCTGTAGAGATGAGTGGTAGTACGAAACAAGTATGGGGGTTACTGGAACAAGACTCGATCTACGATCGACTCAGGAGGTTTATAATCTTCCCTGCATGTCATGTATAACAACAACATTTCAACCAACAGGATCACCGCTCATTATACCCTACCATGCCATACCGGACATAACCGTCCCAACGGAGACCGGCGACAAACTCATGCCTACCCAAGGCAGAGGTTTTCCCGGGTTCCTGCCGGTATGCATGCAAGGGACATGAGGATGATTTTCATCACAAGTGTGTTCATTTCCAACAACATGGAAATCAATAACATGCACCCATGCATATAATCATATCACATGAAATAACAAGTTTCTCCAAGTGAGGTGATGTTATAAACGTGTCATCGAACACACAAAAATATTATGCCAGGGTTCAGAATGCTTGCCTTCAGGTCATGGGAAGGCAGGGTGTATTTCAAACTCTTGAAATACTTCTCCTCTCTTCAAAAATCCTATTTTTGAAAATGTAAATGAATTAACACACAAAAATAAAAACAGCACAAAAAGTTGTTTGAATTTTTTTTCACATAAATCTTAAAATAAACTAGACAGAATTTGAGAGATGTAGGAAAAAGAATCAATTCATTTGGAGCTATATTTAAAAAGTTATAGGCGGTCAAACATTTGGTCAAAATTTGTGTTTTAAAAAAACAGAAAAAGAAAAGAAAAACGCTTCGAACCGGTACACGTCGAAGATGTACTTTGCAACAATGTTACCACTTATCCCACGTGGACTGGAGCGGGGTCACTGACAGTGGGTCCAAGGGCCCACTGGTCAGGTTTGACCGATCTCCCCCCGCCTCCTTCCTCCTCTGGCTGGACAGAGGCAGAGGCTCCGGCGACCAACGCCGGCGAGCGGCGGCTCCTCGCGGGTTCTGGAGGGGGGGATGGATCTGTCAGACCAGGGCGGTCCTACTGGTAGTCGCTGGGTCAGCGGGGACGGCGTGGGCTGCCGGCGGCGAGCTACGCGGCGGAGGAAAGCTTCGGGGCGAAGTGGTTTCGGGGCCGCGGTGGTTCCCGATCAAAATTGAGCAGGAGAAAGGGTTCCGGGGAGGAAGATAGAGCTTCTGGTGGAGAGAGTGGAGAGTGGGAGGCTCTGGTGGTACCGGAGTGGTCGGGATGGCGGCAGCGGCTGAGTTTGCCGGAGACGGGGAAGAAGACCTCCCTGGGTCGATTGGCTGCCACGGGAGAGCTACTGGAGCATGCTGAGGCTGCTTCGCAAATGGAACGTGCTCGGGGGCCTCCTTTTATAGCGCGAGAGGTCGGTTCCGTGGCGGTGGGGATAAGATCTCCAGCGACCGACGTTCTGTAGCAGCAAGGGGACATGGAGGCGACGAGAGCTAGCCGACAAGCGAGGGGATAAACTGGCGCTGCTCATAGGGGCAGGTGGCGAGCTGGGGTGGCTTGGGCTGCGCTGGCCTGAGCAGGGCTGTCGGGCAGCCGTGGCGGCTAGCCCTTGGCTTGCCGGGGACGCGGCGAGGCTCTGCTCGGCGCGTTGCGGTGAGTGGGGAGCATGCTGCGCGCAAGGGGACACGGCGTGCCGGCTGCGGTCGGTCACGGGCTGGGGTGAGTGACGCGGCGGCTCGGGCGCCGCTCGTGTAATGCGCGCGCTCTGGGCGCGTCCAGAGCACGCCTGGGATGTGCTCGACGAAATGCCAGGGTGGCCTAGAGGTCATGGTTGAGGCTGGAAAGAACCAGGGCTAGGCTAGGTTTAGTAAGGGTAACAAGGGACATGGTGGTTTGGTCAGGAGACCAAGTTCACAATGCCAACAACAATACATGTCAAAACTGATCATGCACTCCAGGTGTTTGACAAAATGCCACAGGCACTTAGGCTATTCTTGGAGGAGCCAAATCTTCCAGATCAGTGTCTCCTTGGATGCACAAGAGGGTGGTGAGGTTAGTTTGCAAAAAGGAGAAACTTGCTAGTGCAAGTTTTGAAAAACTTCAAATCTGGACAGGATGTGAATGGCATTATTTCATGAACCAAAAATATGCCAATGGTTGTATTCTCCTGGACTTAGGGGTTTAGCATGGAGGACTACAAGTAGGAGAAAGAATCAAGGGCCAAAGAGCAAGCAATAATATGGTTGCTGTACAAACCATCATGATGAACCAGAATGGAGATGAGGTTGATACACTCAAAATTTTCAAAGAACATCATTGGGTCTATGCATATAATGGAATCATATGCTGCTACTGACATCCCATAATTTTGGTGGAAGCTAGAAACAAATATTTAAAAGGGTTGCAGTGCAAAAATGCCTACTAGACCAGAGAAGAAAAACATGTGTAGCACTCAAAATATGCAATGAATGAACTATATTATTGCATAAAAGTGATTTAGAGGCATCACATGACATCTCCAAATTTTGGTGGAATTTTTAGTTAAGTTAATCAAATGGTTGTAGTTCAAAAAGACCTCCAAAATTACAAACAAGTCATTTTAATGAATATAGCCCAGGGTGAAATAATTTTAATAAATAATCCTACTGATTAGGAAATTGTTTTAATGAGATGGCATAGAAGTTCAATATGCTTGGAAGGATCCACTTGGGAAAAAAATAAATCCTTAATATTAAAAGAAAGGTTTTGAAATCAACAGAATTATTCTTGCAGGCAAAAATTTTAAACTCTTGGCAAAATTTTAATAACTAAAACCTGGTTAAATTTTTGGGGTGTTACAATCTCTCTCTCATACAATATCTGTACATTCAACTATGTTTCCTGTTTATCAGCCATTTGAATTGGAGCGGGTGATGCCAGTATCTAGCGGAATAAAAACACGGTCTTCAAATAAAACAGTGCTACCTCTTGGTGGAGATAGCACCCC
Organism: Triticum dicoccoides; assembly: GCF_002162155.2. NCBI lineage: Eukaryota > Viridiplantae > Streptophyta > Magnoliopsida > Poales > Poaceae > Triticum > Triticum dicoccoides. The sequence goes on along the minus strand of NC_041387.1, from coordinate 543,477,854 downwards.
GGTTGTACATGCACAAGAACCAGCCCTACCACACATAACCCAAACTCTCGCAGATTGTACCCCTACTGCGATGGACAGAGAACCAGCTTCACCCAATCTAACTCCAACCCCAGCCGATAGTAACCCAGTTCCTGTTGACACAACACCATCTCCACCACAGAGCTCCCAAACAAGAGAAGTTAGTAAGGTAGCTCCAGTGCCCAAAGGGCCAGTACTATTATGGCGAACCCCAACTCCACCAGTTAGTATGCCTATTCCCGTGGAGGAAGCACAACCAGCCAGTCGTAGTTTAGCATCTATCGCATTTGATGTTGTTAAATCGTATGTGCGTATCTTCCCATCTTGGATATATTATACTAAAGATGAAGGAAAATGCCAGTTGCACGTGTTTGTCCAGGAGTTATGTGTACGTAATGTTATTCATGACAATTACTTTGCTTCGTCCCATACATCCTACCCCCATAATGGTTATAATACAGTAAATTTTCCCATTTTTCTCTATAGAGAAGGACTGATTTGGAAACTCAAGATGAGGTAACCTGTGCTAATACCTCTACTATCTTCAAGAATGCTTGGTGGCAGTATCGGAATTACCTGAAGAAAACGTACTTCACCGGCAAAGAAACTCATCAAATTCCCTTCCGTTCTCCTGAGACACATTTACTGGACGATGACTGGGAACGCCTTGTTCTGTACTGGTCCCGAACCAAGAATGTGGTAAGGTCTATGAGATCATTTTCTATTTTTAAGTATTATATTCTTGCATCTTACTATACTCTATTCATGTAGAACAATTGCCTAAACCTGAAGAACAACTGTTCTAATTTAACATTCCATTGCTATCATAGTTCAAAAAAGCGCTAGGCGTTAATTGTGCGTTTTGCCACCGCCTTGCACTTTATTGACCAAAGCGCATGCTTATGCACAGTTATGCACAGATTAAGCATAGTTATGCGCAATGCGTTTTGCCAACGCCTAGAGCCTAGGCGCGCTTAAGCGCTCGCTTAGGCGCGCCTTTTTTAACTATGATTTCTTTGCTCTTGTATGACTGTATTTACTGATACAAACTTATTTTTAAATTGAAGGATCCAACCGAAACTCCAATGGCACAGCAGGTATGTTCACGCATGTTTCTTTAACAGGTTTGCTCTTATCAATAGCTCTTTTGATTTCAATTTCAATTGTGTATATAGTTGACTTTCATATCATGCACATTACTAGCATCCCAACAGAGCCAATAGTGTTGTTGTACATGTAGACTCGTGGTACCCATCTGAAATCTTGTTGTGCCGTGTAGTTTCCCACGCTTTGTACTCTTTCACTGCTGCTTTATCTTGAACTGACATGATTTGAACCGTGTCTCTATTTTGATTTGGCAAGACAATGCAGTGACCATAGGACATACATATATGTTTGTTTGATGCTTTTATTATGTACTAGTACTTGGCAATAGAAGACTTGTTAGTTTAATCCTGTCCACCTTACTAATGAACTGGTTCACCGAAATGAGTTTCATATACTAGTACATGCTAAACTTGTTATGTGTCTGCTTGTTTCTTCTTTTAGAATGCTGACAGAATATTGGGGAAGAGTGCCTTATTAAGAAATGGTAAAGGAAGTAATGCAGATAAGGTTTAGGATAGTGACACATCCTTGTTGGTCTCCAACAAAGCTGATAAAACAGCTAAGGAAGACTATCTTGAAGACAGCAAGACAACCCGAAAGTCCTTTCTTGGTTTAGTGTTCGAGTTACTGGCCACTACCGCTTGCACAAGCTATTCAAACTCACTGTCTGAATCAATTCGGTTTCTTGAGTCTCAACTACAAGCTGAAACACATCGATCAGCTGTGTTGCGACAGGAAGCGGAAGGACTACGGAAGTCCCTTGAGCATTCAGATGCATACTTTCTGGTGCAATAGCAAGCATTGGAGGATTTTAGCGCCAAACAGGACAAAGCTAATCAGCTTGCTAAGCTTATTGCCAGCATGGTGGATACCCAGGATAACGTTTCTTGAGCTCTTCTCAAGTTGTTTCAGTTGTGCTCGTGTTTTGCTGCCACGTTTATTTGCACTGGTGGCCAATTTTGACGGCCAGTGTATGTAATATGCTGCTTTGTTCCGTATATTTCCACTGGTGGTGAACTTTGATGCCCAGTGGATGTAATATGTGTAATAGCGGTAATAGGCTAGCCTTAATTGCTTTCTTATTTATTTCCATATTGTCTTGTTTAGTTGTTTGCTTGTAGTCACTGCAGTTCTTTTTCTGTGTTTTTCTAGTGGCCACAATAGCCTATTTTTGGTAACTAGGCCAAAATAATCATGGCAACACACGGACTGTTCTGACCATGGGCCTCCTGCAGGCCGTATGATCCATGGGCCTTTGTTTGGCCGTAGGACCATTGGCCTTCTATACAGGCCGTAGGATCCATCGACCTTCTATACGGGCCTTAGGGATCCATGGGCCTTCTACGGGCCGTAGGGTCCATGGGCCTTCTACGGGTCGTACGATCCATGGGCCTTCTACGGGTCGTACTATCCATGGGCCTCATACGGGCGGTAGGATCCATGGGCCTTCTACGGGGCATATCATCATTTCGCCAATCATGGGCCGTACTATTCATGGACCATAATGGGCCGTTAATAGGCCGTATTTGATAACTCTATGAAAACAGCCCAACGGGTTTTTTTTGACATGAAAACGGCCCAACGTATTAACGGTCCGCAAACGGGCCGACTATAACGACGGGCTGAATTTGGCCCACAAGCAGAAAATAACAGTAATGGGCTGTATGTAATCGAATGCTGCAAGTGAGCCCAAGAATCAATGGGCCCTGAGAAGGCCGAAAGATAACTTGGGCTGGAAACGGCCCAATGGAATAACGGGCCATTAATGGGTATAAAGTGATACACTGTTCATTACGGGCCAGTTTCACCACGGGCCGTTAATGGGCCAAGTGTTACAAAGGTCCTCATATGGGCTGAAAGAAGTCATGGGACACACATGGGCCGGAAGTTAAAATGGGCTGAATCATATTGGACGGCCTAGATGACGCTACTGGGCCTAATTCGGATAGGGCGTAACGGGCCCTGGGTTAGCGGGTTGTAAATGGGCTATATGCGAATAGTCCGTTAACAGGCTTTCCATGGGCCAGCCCGCCACCTTTTGACCAAGTCAAACGGGCCGGCATTTTCATACGAATGGGCCTCTGTTGGGCCATGCCACATGTCGCCGTATCATAGGCGCCTTCAGTCCAATGAGCGGATGACATCTGTCCCAGCGGTGAGCCGACACGTGTTTCCTCCAGCCAATGATGATTTTACACGTGGAAAATCCCCATTGGTCGGGGCTGCTAACGGGTTATCGGATCCAAAAATTGACCCGATAGCTTAACGGCTTTCCGTTACGGTGGATGCCACGTGCCGGTCACCCTTGACGAAAGCACTTCTGTGACGTGCGATTTATCGTCATGGAAGTGGACACTTCCTGTCGGAGTAAATGACCATGGGTAGCCTAGCCGGCTCCGTTTGGCCCCTTGAAAAAACAACGGGACGATCAAGCCCAGAAGCACGTAAGACGCGGGGCCGCCTTCCTCCGGCCGGCTACCTCACAAGCCGACTATCGGAACGCGGCCCAACGCTAAACTCTCTTGGAGGAAGCGACGATAGGGCCGACTCCAAGAAGCCGGCATGAAGGGCCCGACTCCAAGAAGCCGGCCCAAGAAGATCAACTCCAAAGTGCCGGCTCCTGGCAAGCGGCCAGGGCCATGCCCTAAAAGTCTGCACCCCCTTAACGATGATGGGACGGGGCATGGCAACAGTGGAGCCTGCCACCCCCGAATCCCGGAGCACGCATGGCTACAGTACGCCGTACGGGACAGCCATCCCCGTCCGGCGTGGCACAGTTTCCATGTTGATCATGATGCCCTCCATGATGGGCCGCCGGTACGGCCCACAGCGGCGAGCCCCTTCGGTTAGAGAGACGCACGAAGGCGGCCCGGCCTCCCCCAGTCGGCCAGGGGCACGGCCGACTTCCTATGGCTGGCTCACGTAGACGCCTTCGGAAAGGTGCTAGCACCGGCTCCCAAGACACCGTCTGGAGAGTTTAGCCGACGCTCGTACCAGAACGACCACAAGCGCAAGGCCCCTATGCCACCTTCCACCAGCCGGCAGGTGGCCACAGTCGAAGACGAACAACCTGAAGGTCGACCAGCACCCAACAAGCAGAAGGGCGGCAGGCCGGCTTGGCAGCCGGCTTTCTCCTACGAGCAAACCCTCGATGCCCCCTGCAAGTTCCACAACGGTGCGAAGCCGTCCAACCACACAACTCGGAAGTGCATTTGGCTCACGCGAATCTCCAAGGGGGAGGGGCTGTTGCCGCCTCCGCTTACAGGCCAGCCACCTCCAACCTCTCAGCAGCCGGCCGCTCGGCCCGCAGTCGGAGTTATTCAAGACGAGTTCCCCGATGAGCATGCCGCCTACATCGTCTTTACAAGCCAGACAGAAGACCGGCGCAGCCGGCGCCGACAGCAGCAAGAAGTCAACGCGGTCGCCTCCAACAACCCCGAGTTTATGCACTGGTCGGAGAAGCCCATCAGCTGGAGCCAGGCCGATCACCCAGAGGTGATGCCATCTCCTGGCTCCTATGCCTTGGTTTTGGATGCCACCCTCACAACAGAAAGGCGAGCCGCCCGTTTCTCCCATGCGCTGATAGACGGCGGGAGTAGCATCAACACACTGTACCGTGATACCATGGAGAAGCTCAACATCAAGCCGAAGTAGCTCATGCCAAGTCGGACTATGTTCCATGGCATCGTACTCGGCCTATCCTGCTCACCAATCGGGAAGATCAAGATAGATGTCCTCTTCGGGAGCAAAGATCATTTCCGCCGAGAAGCAATATGGTTTGAGGTAGTGGACCTGGAGATCCCGTACCATACGTTGCTTGGCCGACCTGCTATGGCCAAGTTTATGGCTGTGCCACACTATGCCTACCACAAGATGAACATGCCGAGTTCCAAGTGCATCATCACCATAGCCGGAGACTACAAGAAGTCTTCTGAGTGTGCGGCAGCTAGCAGCCGGCTGGCCGAGTCCCTTGTGATTGCTGAAGAAAAGAAGATGCTGGATCGAGTCATGGCCATGGCTGGTAAGGAGCCGGCCCTGTCCCCCGACCCCAAGGAATGTGATGCTCAAGGTTCTTTCCAGCCGGCCAAAGAGACAAAGAAGATACCCCTGGACCCGTAGCACCCGGAGAGGTACGCTATCATGGGCACCGGCCTTGACAGTAAATAGGAAAGCGAGCTCGTCGATTTCCTCCATGAGAATTGGGACATCTTCGCATGGTCTCCCAAAGACATGCCGGGTGTCCCAATGGATTTCGCCGAGCACAAGCTACATGTCCGATCTGACGCCAAGCCGGTCAAGCAGCCCTTGCGCCGCCTGTCAGAAGAGAAGAGAAGAGTAGTCGGAGAAGAGATAGCCCGACTTCTGGCAGCCGGCTTCATTATGGAGGTGTTCTTTCCAGAATGGCTTGCCAACCCAGTCCTGGTGTTAAAGAAGAACAAGCAGTGGCGCATGTGCATTGACCACACTAGCCTCAACAAAGCTTGCCCTAAAGATCGTTTTGCTCTGCCAAGGATTGATCAAGTGATAGACTCCACAGCCGTATGCGATCTGCTGAGTTGCTTGGATGCTTACTCGGGCTACCCCCAGATAAAAATAGACCCAGCCGACCGCCTGAAGACCGCCTTCATCACCTCATTCGGAGATATCTGTTACCTGACTATGACATTCGGCTAGAGAAATGCCGGTGCCACTTTCAGCATTGCTGTCGGCGTTCTGGGAATGGGGGTACCCAGACTTGCCTGCCTGCAGCCTGTGGCGTGGCTCAAGGAGTGGCCCAGTACGGCCCATCTCCATCAACACATGCTCAAGACCCTCGCGAGGGGCCAAGCCTCGTGGGGAGGACGACAGGAAGCTTCCTCTGGCACAACCTCGTCAGGCTGGCTCGCAAGGAGGCGGAGAGATCAAGGCGGGGTTCCTCACGAGGTGCTCATGATACAAGCCATGACGACCGAAGCCAGGCGGGCGCCGGCCTGTGCAGAGTCCTTGTTTCCTCTTTGGTGCAAAGGGGGGAAGCGCAGGCAAGAGTATCAAGCAAAGGCAACCATTTCGGTGCCACAAGACCAAGACCTGTAGAACGGCAGGATGGAGGTCAACGTGGAGCGCAAGCCGACGTCACCGTCAGAGTCTTTGGCAGGCGAGGACCGAATTTAGCCAGGATAAGTATACTACATGTTCCCCTTCAAAATGGCCAATGGTTGGCGCCCTTCCCGCTCAATATTTGGGAAGAGGACCAGGGCCTTGCTCTATAAATAGGACTAGCCACTCTCAAGGCAAGGGGATCCGAACCTTAGCCAGCACCACCACCACAAGAACTCCTCCCCTCGTGAGGCAATTCTTCCTTTTATTGTTCATCACCAGCCCCTGAGGCAATCCAACACACCACAAACTAGAGTAGGGTATTACACCACAATGGTGGCCCGAACTAGTATAAACCCCATGTCCCTTGTGTTGTTCTTCGTGTAGTTTAGATCCTTGCGAGGCGATGAGACGTAGGTAGGCAGGAGGTGCGATCTCCGCACGCACCCCAGAGTTTGAATCTTGAGGGTCTGCCGGAACCCGAAATCCGACATTTGGCGCGCCAGGTAGGGTTGCGCCGGAATCCTTCTCCCACTGCCTCGCGTAATGTTGCATCATCATCATCATGTCCAGCGACCCGACGGGCAATCCCGATCCCTGGGCGGCCTGGCCCGCCCACGTAGAGCCGCTCGCCTAGGGCAACCTCAACCCTGTGCCCCAGGCGGCCCGCGGTCCGCAGGGCGCTGTGGGCCGCAGACGACGCGGTCAGGCGGCGTCAGCTCTCACGCGCGACAGGTATGGTCGGTGGCAAGGGCCTCAAGCCATGCCGCGGCCACGGCGCCGTACACCCGGCGAGAGCAGGCAAACTCAAGGGCCGCGCTCACGGTGGCCCGACAGCTACTACAATGCAGGCTGCTGGAGGGCGGCCACGACGTGCTACTGGAGCGGGTGGCAGAGCTCCTGGGCTCCGCCACCTCGGGGGCTCACCCCTTTTGCACCCAGCCGCTGCCTCAGGTCCAAGGCGGACCGCACGGAGGCCCCGCACGCGCCCGCGCAGCTCCGGGTGGATTCCAAGGCCACCAACACCAACCTCGCCGTCAGCGCCGGGCTACCAACAGTGCCGCCTCCGCCTCCGACCAGCAAAGGGGGATTCACTACAACCGACGGTCCCAGTGGGCCGCCGCGCTACCACCCCCAGGTTGGCGTCTCAAGCAGGACTACATGGCACACGGGGCACTACAGCGAGGCATTCGGGGCGGCGGCCCCGGAAGCGTATGTGCCCCACATGGTGGATCAAGGGCACGCGCAGGAGGAAGACCGTGGGTCGTTCCTCGGCCCAAGCTGGGGGGAAGAGACACCTGAAGCTGAGCTCTTTCAGGAGCCCCGGGAAAGCCTCATCGACCGTGCTAGAGGCAGCGACTATCGGGTACCGCTAATTCCTCAGGAACAGGCATACGCTAACCATGGATCACAGGAGGTACAGGTCATCGCGGCAGATGGCTGCCCCAATCCAGCAGCTGCCTACCCCTCAGGAGGAGGGTACCAGTGGCTGCAGGAAAGGGGCCGAGATCCGGCCTCACCACCGCGGCGCTCGGAGCAAGGCGTCCTCAGGAGGTAGGCCCTTTGCCGGGGAGGTGCCTCAGGGCCTACCCCTGGCAGAGGACCCGTGGTCGTTGGGGGAACCCGCTGGCGACCGCTCTATCCCATCAGCGTCCTCGGTCTCCGGCCGTCGTCGATGGCAATAGAGTGTGGCACAAGGCGGGGCCCTCGTCTGGCGATATGAAGCAAGGCCAGTACCTGTGAAGAAGTCCAAGTGCCTGTGAAGCTCGCCGCCCCGTGACACTCTCATGTAATAATGAGTGGGGCCCCGTGACACTCTCCCGCCCATGCCCAGTGGCAACATTTAGCTCCGCGCGGGTGAGAAGACGTCGAGACTAGACTAGGTGTCGGACGCGGCCATTTTGCTTTTTTGCCTTTCCCTTGGTTGTCATTCTTCCCCTATTTGAATTTAAGTTGGATTTGATCTTGAGACTTGTGTGTGTTCGGGGAAGGGGTGTTTAGTCTCGTTCGAGCAATCTCTCGTGTTCTGGATACCGCTTTGCATCCATCCAGCTTCAGCTGCCTCCCCTCGTGAGCCCCTCGCGAGTCGGGCCAGGCCCAGCATGCGCACAGCCTGGACTGCCGTCGCCGCGCCCTCTCAGGAGGTTCTCATTACAGGTTCAATGGGTTCATTCAGGAGGCACTCAGGACACCGCCCCCCCCAGCAGGCTTGCTCAAGGCCCACGCGGGACGAAGGTAAACAAGACAATTGACTCACCGCGAGACCAACCGCTCGGCGCAGGCATGCAGGCGACATCATGTCTACAAATAGGCTAACTGCAAGTTTTTACACGAGGGGCTCCCCCTGCCAAAATGCTCTTACAACCTTCAGGGCCAAGCCCGAACTCTCTCTGCACAGGGTAAAAAGCAGGAACAACGCGCGGTCAATCGGATAAATCCCCCAATGCATCCTCAGGGGCACCTCCGGAGTGGTCACTGGCGTCGCTGGCCTCGCCACCGCCCTCTATGTCGTTGTCATCAGCATCGGTCCATTCACCACACCACCCTCATCAGCAACCACGACCACGCCGTCGTCATTGGCGGTGAAGGCCCTAACGAGGGTGTCCATGTTGTCTTCCACCCAATGCGCCAGGTCTCCCCGGATGGCCAGGGGTACCGGGGCGATGGCGGCATCAAAGTCAAAGTGGGGGTCCATGTTCTGAAGATGACTGAAGACGCGAGAAAAAGCACGCCCAAGCAGGGCACGGCTCCTCTCCTCCACCAACCTGTTGGCTCTGCCCGACCGATCCTCTAGCTGCATCACCACATCAGTGAAGAACTGAAGGTTACCAGCATAATTGACCTCATGAGGCTCCCCAACGGCTGCCTCGCAGATGTTGCCCAAGGCCGTGTTAGCTCTTTCCCGGAGCATGCGGAGCATAGGGCCATGCATGTGCTCCAAGGTCTGCCGCTGGCGTATCTCGTCCTCATTCCGCCGTGCGACAGCCTCAGCCGCGTCAACCCTTTGATGGAGAAGAAGCACCTTGGCGCGGGAGGAAGCCAGCTCCACATGTGCTGCGCCAAGGGAGGCCCCGGCAGCATCCGCACGACGCGTCACTTCATCCAGCCTGGCCCTCAGGGCGGTGGTCCGGCCCTCTGCTTCAACCCTAGTCAGCTCCAGCCTCCCCTCGTACTCGCGCTCGAGGTTCGAGCGGGCCTCTGCCACCCGGCGATCAACCTCTTCTAGGACTCGGGCTTCCCCCGCAGCGACATCATCATCCGCCTGCGCCACCAGGCGCTCTCTCGTCTCCAACCGCTCAAGGTCATGGGCGCGCTCGGCGACCTCCAGCTTCAGTGCCTCCTCACGTCTCTGGAGCTCCGCCTGGTCGACTGAAGCTCCCTTCATCGACGCAAGGGCCGCCGCAGCTCCACCTGCTGCTCCAGGGAGCTACTCCAGGCCTGGAGCTCCCGCGCCCGCTCCTTTGCGGCCTTGCGCCGCTGGTCAGCCTCCCGGGCCTCCTCGACGGCCTGGGAGCAGGTCTCCCGAGAAGCCGCCAGCGATGCCTCAGCCTTCGTGTTGTCGAGGTCACGCTGGTGGCGTGCAAGGGCAACAGCCACCTTCAGCTTGCGCCTCTCCTCAGCTAGGCTCAGGCCGTCGGCTTCAAGGTGCAAGCTCTACACCGAGCTGGCTCACTCCGTCGGCTACCCTCTGGAGAAACCCTTGGCAAAGGGCGCGGCGCCCCCGAGCGCGCTCAAGCACGTCTTCCACATCGTCCTCCGCTCCTGGCGCGCTTGGAGGGCCACGAACCAGCATGCCCACTCTGGGCAGGGGACTGGCCCTCGCGATGGCCGGGCGCGCCCCGCCAGAAGCCTGGCCCAGAGCCGGTTCTTCCTCCGAGGAAGAATGCGAGACAGACCTCAACCAGTCGCCGTCCACGGCCAAGGCCCGGGGCAGGTTGGTTGTGCCCTGGGAGGGCTCGCGAAGGAGGGTCGCGAGGAGCACAGGATCAAGATGCACCGCAGGATGGCTCACCTCTCCAACCGACCTCACAACAAGGGTAGTACTCGAGCTCGGGACGCTTGGGGTCGGTGGAGAGGGCGAGGCCTAGGGAGATGGCTCCTCGGCCGTCTCCGTGAACTCGGCAGGAAGGGCCCTACAGGACAATGGTCAGCTGAAGCAACGGAAAAGCAAGGGATTAAGAAAGGAGAAGGCTTACTCATCAATGGTGAAGTACTTCCTGCGCTTCAATAGGCAGCAGGGATAATCATCACCACCCAAGGCCTCCCTTCTCTTTCGGAGAGCCTCGAAGTCCACGCGGAAGTGGCCTAGGTGCTCGGTGCAAGGGTCAGTCTGCAGCGAGGAAGAAGCGCCAAGGTAACCGGCATAAGGGACATTGCCCTGGCGCACGCCTCCAGACGCCGCCCCATTGAGGGTGGTCGGGGCCTCAGGAGCCTCTGCCACGGAAGCCACGAGCCGCGGCTCAACGCCTTCGGCCACCGCAGAGCAGGCCCCAGAAGCTGCCACCTCAGGAGTTCCGCGCGGTGTCGTTATCTCAACGGCAGCCCCCTCAGCCCTCGGTGGTCCTTGCCTCCCAGCTCCACCACTCGAGGAAGGACCGCCGCGGGCAACCGGGAGGGCAACCACCGCAACTGGGTTCTCACGAGATCCCACGAGGCCTGCAGGGCGCAGCCCCTATTCATCAAAGCTGGGCATCTGCTTCACAAAATCAGCCCTGCCTGAGAAAAGGTACAGCAAGGTACCCCCCTGCCAGAGGCTGCCAGGGGAAGGATCCCCAGTCAGAATCATGAGAACCATCCTCATCACTTCAGGCGCCAGATCTTCCTTCTGGAGCCTCATGCGGTCTTCACGCCCCCCGAAGGCCCACATCCGACGGGAATGACGCTGGAGAGGGGCAATGCGGCTCTGGAGGAACTCCTTCACCACCTTGGATGCCGTCACACCAAGCGCCCTCAAGTTTGCGAAGCGACGCCAGACGAAGGTGAGCCGGGTGCTCGTGAGCGTCTCATGGCCCCAGCCCAAGTTGGGGACAGCGGGCAAGGTTGGCTCCAAGAGCAGGGGCCTGGGCACTCCGACATCCACGTACAGCCACCGCTCTCGGAACCCAGTCACAGGCGGAGGAAGGCTGAAATCAATCCCTGAGGCTGCCGCTCCTGGTGCGGCGAGGAAGCTCACACACCCCGAGCATTGGGTGGGGTCACTGAGGCGCAAAGAGAAGAATTGGCCCAGCAAGGCAACTGAAGGAGGAATTCCCATCATCGCCTCACAAACAAAAGCGAAGACGGCAAGGAGAGCAATGGATTCGGGACCCAAATGCATCATGTGAATCTGGTAATGGGAAAGTACGACATTGAAGAAATCAGAAAAGGGGGGAACCAATCCCGCACAGAGGGCGTCGGCGAAGTACCGGACCTCGGTGACTATTCTGTCAATGGAGAAGTGAGACGTGGGCCAAACCGTCCTCCTCCCACACTCGTTGAAAGTGGTGGCAAGGGCGGAACTAACCTTGTCCAAGGCTTCCAGACTGAGTATGATCGACTGGTCGACACCAGGAGCCGTCGATGGCGGCGAGCGGGGCGAGGGAACAGGATTCTTCCCTTTCCCCTTCTTTGTTGGTGCCATGGCGATAGGAAGGGGGAGGGTTCGAGATTGGATTGCAAGCGGAGGTTGGAGCTCAAGGGGCAGAAGAGCAGGGGACGCGCGGGCGGCGAGAAGAGGGATGACCGTGTGCAACTGCGGGTCTGCCTAGCCGGGCGCAAAATAAGGAGGCATGGGGAAACAGGGACGCACGCGTCCAATCAACCGCCACGTGGCACCCAAGGCTGCAGGATAATAGGGCTCGTGGCGCTTCGCACTTGCCCCTTCGCTTCTCTGCTAAGCCAAGTCCGGGCGCGCCTTGGGCCCAGGGGCTACTCTCGGCATTCTGGGAATGGGGTACCCAGACTTGCCTGCCTGTCACCTGTGGCGTGGTTCAAGGAGTGGCCCAGTACGGCCCATCTCCATCAACATATGCTCAATACCCTTGCGAGGAGCCAAGCCTCGCGGGGCAGACGACAGGAAGCTTCCTCGGGCCCAACCTCGTCAGGCTGGCTCATGAGGAGGCGGAGAGATCAAGGAGGGGTACCTCACGAGGTGCTCATGACGCAAACCATGACGAACGTAGCCAGGAGGGCGCCGGCCTGCACAGAGTCCTTGTTTCCTCTTTGGTGCAAAGGGGGCAAGCGCAGGCAAGAGTATCAAGCAAAGGCAACCATTTCGGTGCCACAAGACCAAGACCAGTAGAACGGCAGGATGGAGGTCATCGTGGAGCCCAAGCCGGCGTCACCGTCAGAGTCTTTGGTAGGCGAGGACCGACTTTAGCCAGGATAAGTGTACTAGATGTTCCCCTTCAAAATGGCCAATTGTTGGCGCCCTTCCCGCTCAATATTTGGGAAGAGGACCAGGGCCTTGCTCTATAAATAGGACTAGCCACTCTCAAGGCAAGGGGATTCGAACCTTAGCCAGCACCACCACCACAAGAACTCCTCCCCTCGCGAGGCAGTTCTTCCTTGTATTGTTCATCACCAGCCACTGAGGCAATCTACCACACCACAAACTAGAGTAGAGTATTACACCACAATGGTGCCCCGAACTAGTATAAACCCCATGTCCCTTGTGTTGTTCTTCGTGTAGTTTAGATCCTCGCGAGGCGATGAGACGTAGGTAGGCAGGAGGTGCGATCTCCGCACGCACCCCAGAGTCCAAACCTTGATGGTCTGCCGGAACCCGAAATCCGAAGTTGCATACATAAATGCCTCCTCAAGCAGCTCGGCAGAAATGCCCACGTCTATGTAGAAGATATTGTGGTGAAGACGGAGAAGTGCGGCACCCTGCTGGAAGATCTCAAGGAGACCTTTGAAAATCTGCGCCGGTTTCAGATCAAGCTCAACCTTGAGAAATGCGTGTTCGGGGTACCAATCGGCCAACTCCTAGGCTTCCTAGTTTCTGAACGCGGCATCGAATGCAACCCAGTGAAGATCAAGGCCATAGAGAGAATGAAGATTCCCACCAAGCTGCGAGACATCCAAAAGTTCACTGGATGCCTGGCATCCTTGAACCGCTTTATCAGCCGGCTCGGAGAAAAGGCTCTCCCCCTCTACCGACTCATACATAAGTCCACTCACTTCGAGTGGAACGACCAGGCGGACCAAGCTTTCCACGAGCTAAAGAAGACGATGTCCATGCTGCCTGTCTTGGCGGCACCGACTGAGAAAGAGCCCATGTTCCTCTACATTGCCGCCACTAGCCGGGTGGTTAGCACAGTCATCATGGTTCAACGTCCAGAAGAAGGCCGAGCTCAGCTAGTCCAGAGGCCGGTATATTATTTGAGCGAAGTACTGTCCACCTCGAAGCAGGACTACCCGCACTATCAAAAGATGTGCTATGTGTGTACTTTGCCTCCAAGAAACTCAAGCCCTACTTTCAAGAGCATCCCATCACGGTCGTATGCATTGCCCCGCTCGCTGAGATCATAGGCAGCCGGGATGCATCCGGCCGAGTGGCGAAATAGGCCATTGCGCTGGCTCCTTACACAGTCTACTACCAGCCCCGCACCGCCATCAAGTCTCAAGCGTTGGCCGACTTCCTTGTTGACTGGGCCGAGACCCAGTACCTGCCACCGGCCCCCGACTCCACTCATTGGCGGATGCACTTCGATGGATCAAAGATGCGCACTGGCTTGGGAGCCGGCATCATCCTCACCTCTCCCAAAGGAGACAAAGTCAGATACACATTACAAATCCATTTTGCCACCTCCAACAATGTGGTCGAGTACGAGGCACTCATACACGGGCTCCGGCTGGCCAAGGAACTCGGCATCCGCCGGATCCTGTGCTATGGCGACTCGGACTTGGTGGTCCAGCAATCATCCGGTGGCTGGGACGCCAAGGACACAAACATGGCAAGCTACCGCTTCCTCGTTCAGCAAATCAGCCGATACTTTGAGGGTGTGAGTTCCTTCATGTGCCATGTGCCGACAACAAGCAAGCAGATGCCCTGGCACGAATCGGCTCCACCCGGCAAGCTATACCAACCGACGTCGCCCTCCAACGCATCCTCAAGCTGTCTATCAAGCCATCTCCGGAATCCAGTTCCATCTTCGTGCCGCCTGACCCCGACGCAGTCGGATCCGACTTCGGGAACCAAGCAGGCAGCTCGGGGACTTCGGCAGCCGACTTGGGGACTGCCATAGTCGAACCCGGCCCGGGGACTACTACAGCTGGCCCGGGGACTACTGCGGCCGGCCCGGGGACTGCACCGACAACGCAGGCGGTGGCCGACTCCAACTCTCCACAACCCAGCCCACCCGCCCTAGTTGCAGTAGCCGTTTTGACGATAGAAGAAGTCACAACTCCATCATGGGCCCAACCCATCCTCCACTTCTTGATAAACGGAGAACTGCCAGCTGACGAGATCTCAGCAAGACAAGTCCAACGCCGAGCCGGAGCATACACAATAATGAACCGAGAGCTTGTTAGACGCAGCATTACCGGAGTCTTCCAGCGCTGAGTCAAGCCAGCGAAAGGCATAGCAATCCTCGAAGACATCCACCAAGGCGAATGTGGCCACCATGCAGCCCCAAGATCACTTGTCGCCAAAGCTTTCTGCCATGGATTCTTCTAGCCGACTGCTTTGGAGGACGCCAAGGAGTTAGTCAAACACTGCAAAGGGTGCCAAATCTTCGGCTCCAAACAGCACCTGTCAGCTTCTGCACTCAAGACCATCCCCCTCACCTGGCCTTTTGCCGTCTGGGGACTGGACATGGTGGGCCCATTCAAGACGGCGTGCGGCGGCGTGACACATCTGCTTGTCGCCATGGACAAATTTACCAAGTGGATTGAAGCAAAGCCGATCAAGAAACTGAATGGGCCGACTGCTGTGACATTCATCGCAGATATTACAACCCGTTATGGAGTACCACACAGCATCATCACCGACAATCGCACGAATTTTGCCAAGGGAGCATTGGCACATTTCTGCGCGACACAGGGCATCCGACTGGACTTAGCGTCCATTGCCCACCCGCAGTCAAACGGCCAAGTCGAGCGAGCAAACGGCCTCATTCTCTCTAGCATCAAGCCCACACTGGTCGTGCCGCTGGAGCATTCGGCCGGCTGTTGGCTCGACGAGCTGCCGGCCGTCCTCTGGAGTCTGCGCACTACCCCGAACAAGTCAACCGGCTTCACCCCTTTCTTCCTTGTATATGGTGCCGAGGCTATCATCCCAACTAACATCAAGTTCGACTCACCTAGGGTCACCATGTACACGGAGGCGGAGTTCAAGGAAGCACGAGAAGACGGCGTCGACTTGCTGGAAGAGGGCCGGCTGTTAGCCCTCAGCCGGTTCGCCATCTACCAGCAGGGTCTACGCCGTTACCAGAGCCGGAAGGTCAAGCCAAGATCCTTCCAAGAGGGCGATCTTGTGCTCCGGCTGATCTAGCGAACAGCCGGCCAGCACAAGCTCTCAGCCCCTTGGGAAGGCCCCTTCATCATCAGCCGGGCTCTAGGCAACGACTCCTACTACCTGATCGACGTGCAGAAGCCGAAGGCACGCAAGAGAGATGATTCCGGCAAAGAGTCGAAGCGACCATGGAACGCCATTCTTCTCCGAAGATTTTACAATTAAAATGCAGTGTGTACCAAGCTACCTTTTGTATTAAAGTACGAGACAACGGGCCCCACGAGGAGTACTCGGGGACTACCCTCTTTTATCTATGAATGATGGGTATCATACCCATGGTTATGCCACTACATTTGTTTTTTTCGTCCGGCTCCGAGTTTGACTAGTCGGCCCGGGGACTTGCCGCCTTGGGTTATGTCCAAGTTCTACCTGCAGTCAGAAAAGTAATGTGCCGGCACCCAAGCCCTCTCTTGTGAAAGTCGTAGCTCGAAGAATCGGCTGTCCGACTGGCAAGAGCTAAAGGCAGAAAGGAGGCCCACATGAAAAACGACCAAGGACTAACGAACTTACAAAACACAAGCCGGCTCCCCCCCCCTCCGCCACCAACCGGCTATCGAAGCAGCCGGCTGGCCGGCTTCCCTTCTTACTCTGCTACAATCTAAGGAGGCTCGAGTACTTGCCCTCCTAGACGACCAATTTCTTACCCGGACACAGACTGCAGAGCAGCTGTCCGGCTGGAAAGGCGGCGACCAAGGGAGGGCGGCAAAGGAAAACAACCAAGAGATAAAAAGCAAGTAGTAATGGAAGCCAAGCACATGCATAATCATATTTACAGAAAGGGGCTTCTAAGGGCCGTCATTCGATAAAGTTTGAATACACCCCCAGTGGGTGGAACTACGCAAAGTTAATAAAAAGTTGTTCAAAGAGTAACAAGAAGGAAAGTAAAGACGGCGTGTCAGGCCAAGGGAGCAACTGGGGCATCGGGCAGATTGGTGGAGACGGTGATGTCGGGTGGAGGAGTGGCCGGCTGGCGAGTCTCGGCTTGATCGTCACCTGCGGAAGGCGATGCCTTCGCACGCGCCTCGTTGCTGGAGACACGATCAGGCTGAAGCTGGCTGGCTACTTCACCATCCGGCACAGTGTCTTCGCCATCTTCCTCCTCTTCCTCTTTGCCCTCATCGCTGGTGTCGGTGAAGTCGGCGATCACCGAGGCGCGCTAAATGATAGCCGGCCGCACCGCCTCAAGCTCCTCGTCAGCCTCCTGCCGCCAGGTGCGCAGCTGGTCCAAGTTCAGCCCAGGATACCAAGCCCGGACGAACTCTAGCGCCCGTCGAGCGCCGGACCGAGCCGCTGAAGCCTTCCAGGCCTCGAGGCGGCCGACTGCTACCTCCAGCCAGTCGGTAGTCCGGCTGGGGGTGCAGGGAATCACCTCGTCGGGCTAGAGGGCAGCCAACACCTGCGCTCCAGCACGCTGAAGATGCCAGAGCATGTGTTAGGCCGGCTGGAGGCGGGCTTGGATCGCCAGAAGCTGCTCTTCAAGCGACCGGTTGGCGTCCGATGCAATCTCAACCCCAGCCTGCCGCCGGGCATCACGGTAAGCTTCTATGGCTTGATTGGCGGCGATGGAGTAGCCGGGGAAGTATTCTTCACAAAGAAGAAAGAAATAGAACAAATCAAAAGATAAACCAGATTACAAGAACGAGCAAAGAAGTGAAGAAGAAGGCAGCCTACCATCGATCAAATCTTCCACCCTGTAGCTTTCACTCAACGCCTGCCTCATCTCGGCCCCGCTCGCTGCCTCGGTCTCATACTCGGCCTTGAGGGAGGCCTCATTGTCCTGCGCCGCCTTCAGGGCCGCCTTGTGGTTCTCCTCCTGGTCGGCCAGCTTCTTGGCTAGGCGAGCACGCTCCTGAACCAAGCCGTTGAGCTCGCCTAGCTGCTGCCTCAAGTCGGCATTGGCTCCTGTCGATAAGGAGAAGAAAAAGTTAAGGAAGAAGTCGCCAGGAAAGATCCGACCCGATTGCTCAGCGGTCGGCCCAAATCTTGGGGACTACACCCAGTGGGTGCCCTGACGCGCCCCCACATGAGATAAAAAACAAAAGCACTCATGCCGGCTCTTCGTCAGATCGGCTTATTTCTGATTCACCTCCCGGGCCTGCGAGTTGAAGGTAGCAGCGTGGAGGTTGTGATAGTCCTGCAAATAGGATGAAGGTGCGAACAAGAACAAATCATTAAATCAAAGTTTTCCGAGAAGTTCCAAGCCGCCTGCTTAGCAGCCGATTCGGAACTCGGGGACTACACCCAGTGGGTGCACTGACGCGCCCCCACAGAAGGAATCAAGAGCAAGAAGACTCACCCGAATAGCCGAGCTCATTGCAAGAAATTCTTGGGTGTACTGCTTCAGCGCGTTGGCCTGAGACTGAAGCCGGCTCTGGACATCCTGTCCTGCCACATTCAGCACGGCCGTCGCACCGCCCGACGTTCACCCTGACGAGCTGACGCTGGTCATCTCCAGGTCACGCGACAGCGAGCTGGATCATGTAGCCCTCTGCGGGTCCGGCTGTGAAGCCGCCCTCCCTACACGCCGACGAGTCGGCGACAGGACCACAAGATCCGTCCTTGCAGTCGGCTCGCCTCCAGCCGGCTGCTCAGGCGGCGCCTCGGGCTGGCCACCTTGGCCTGTTTCGGCCGACGGTGGTGGTGCCGCCTCTCCCTCTGGGACGACTATGTCGCCCCCTCCCTCTCCATCGCCGGCTGGTTGTGGCCGGCTTCCTCTAGCGGGGGCACTGTGATTTCGGGGGCTACTGTGCGGAGGGGAGTGACGAGTTGTGGAGGCTGGCTACGCAGGGCCTCCACCGCCCTTTCTGCGGCTGTGGCCTCCGCCTGAGCCTCGGCCGCCATGTCGGTCGGCGCCTCAACCGACTCCGTCGTCGTCTCCTCAGCCGCCTTGGCAGCGGCCTCCCTCCGCTCCCCTGCCTCCCGCTCCTCCCGCACCTCCCGCGCGTTCCGCTTCGTCTCCGCTTGGAGCTCGGCACGGGGGTCTACGCGGCTGGAACTTGCAGATCCTCCCGCCCCGCCGACTATGGAGGCAGCGGTAGTTCGCTCAAGAGAGAGAGGAGCCCTGATTGATAAAACAAGAAAAGGCTTAGAAGAACTCCGACTAAAGAAAAGAAAGAAAGGCGTGAGAGTGTCAATACTCACGCCAAAACTGCCTGCAGCTGCTTCACCACCTTGCGGAAGTGGGCTGCTTTCGCGGCCGCCTCCTCCCGCTTGGTCGCCGCCGCGGAACCCTTGGGGTTCTTCGGCCGACCGCCGAAGAGAGTCGGCATTGCCCCGAGTGGCCGGCCCGCCGGAAGGGCCGGCACCTTGATGGTCGGATGCCGGCTGGCGGCGCGGAATAGGCTCGGCCTCGTCGTCATCGGCCTCGTCGTCTAAGGCGGCCGCCCCCAAGTCAGGGTCGTCAAGGTCGTCCGCCTCGCGGTCGGGGGCGAACTCGCGGTCCCGGCCGAAGGATGAAGGAGGGGGTTCTGATAAAAAACAAGCCGACTGGTCAGAAGCCGGCCAAAGAGAACTAGGCAACGAGAAAAGAAGAAAAGAAGGAAAGAAGAAAAGAAGAAAAGAGGGTTGGTGCGAGAGTACGGCTCCTTGCCGTACTGCCACTCCTCGGTGAGCTTGCAGTTGGCGATGTAGTTCACCATGTAAGATACATCGTCGTGAGGCATCTCCTTGGTGCTCAGCCGGCTTGGGTCGAAGCGGCTGCTCATCTAGCAGATCAGATGAGGGCGGCCTTGGAGCGGGAGCACCTGGCGCTCCACGAAGGCGGTTATCAGGTCGGACCCAGTCAGGCGCTTCGACTGGATCAGCACCCGAAGCCGGGCGATGGCTCCAGCCCCAACTGGCATCAGTGACCTGGCCCAGTAGGACCACGAGGGCTGCCTCCCAGCCGGCGGGCCGTCTACGTAAGCCGGCAAGTTGACGTAGTCGCCCTGTGGAGCGACGCTCTTCACATAAAAATAGGATTTCTGCCAGAGCTTCACCGACTGGATCAGCGCGATAGTCGAAAACGGGTTGTCGGTCGTCGATCTCTGCATGGCGATGAAGGCCCCGCATGGAGCCAGAACGCCCGCGACGACCGTACCAAGCTTGGACTGGAAGAACTCCCCCCAAAGTTCGATGGCGGGGAGGATGCCAAGGAAACCTTCGCACAGAGTGACGAAGGCCGAGAGCAGCACCACCGTGTTTGGAGTGAGGTGGTGCGGCTGAAGATGATAAAATTCAAGAAACGAGCGGAAGAAGCCGCTCGCGGGAAGGCCGACGCCGCGCAGGCAGTGCCAGTAGAAGATCACTCGCTCGCCCTCCTCCGGCACCGGCGAAACCTCCCTTGCCAGCGCGAGAAGGACCCGCACAAGATCTTCTCCCGGCAACCGCCATGTCTTGCGGAGGAAGTTGATGTGGTTGTCGCAGACATTAGAGCCGTCCCAGGAGCTCGACGTTGGAGCCATGAGGACGGGAGGGCGACGGAAAGCACGACGGCGGACGAGCGTGCGAACGACTGCCGCTCCCCCTCCCCGCCCCTACTTATAGCCTCGTGCGGCGAAGCCGAGGAGGCGAGGCATGGGGGGCGTGGGATTAACTGCACCCACGCCCCATGTCCCGTGATTATAGCGCCTTTACAGCGAGTGGAAACCGCTGTCGGAAGACGTGCGTTCAGTTCGGGCCACAAAAGATCCGCGCCCGGGCCGAGGCATGGAAGTGGCGGGCCCCGGTCTACAGCGGCGTCCCGTCATGCTCGTGGGCTGGCAGGCCCTTCCAGCCGAAGGGCGCCATGTAGCGCGCAGGCAGTGGGCGTCTAGTCCGCGGCCTGGCCAGCTGGTTCCCGCCTTCAGATTTCGAAGAAACTTCGCCGAGAAGGCACACATAAGTGAAGCCGGCTCCTAGCTGCCGGCTCATCGGGATAGGAAGCTGATTGCGCTTCTCGTTCCCCTCTCAGCCACGAGGCCCAACTAGCTTTGGGGACTACTGTCGGAGTAAATGACCACCGGTAGCCTAGCCGGCTCCATTTGGCCCCTTGAGAAAACAACGGGCCGATCGAGCCCTGAAGCACCTAAAATGCGGGGCCGCCTTCCTCCGGCCGGCTACCTCACAAGCCGACTATCGGAAGGCGGCCTAGCGCTAAACTCTCTTGGAGGAAGCCACTATAGGGCCGACTCCAAGAAGCCGGCCATGAAGGGGCCGACTCCAAGAAGCCGGCCCAAGAAGATCGACTACAAAGGGCCGGCCCCTGGCAAGCGGCCAGTGTCGTGCCCTAAAAGTCTGCACCCCCTCAATGATGATGAGACGGGGCGTGGCAACAGTGGAGCCTGCCACCGCCGAATCCCGGAGCACGCATGGCTACAGTACGTTGTACGGGACAGCCATCCCCGTCCGGTGTGGCACTGTTGCCATGTTGATCATGATGCCCTCCACGACGGTCCGCAAGTACGGCCCGCAGGCGGCGGGCCCCTTCGGTCAGAGATATGCACGAAGGTGGCTCGGCCTCCCCCAGCCGGCCAGGGACACGACCGGCTTCCTATGGCTGGCTTGCCCCCCTCCTCGAGGCGCGCGCATCATTAAGAAGACAAGACGAGGTAAGGCTACAGTGAGAGCCTACGGGATGGCGGCACTGTAGCCATGCTTACTTCGACAAAGCCCTCGTCATCAGAGGCAAGGCAAAAGTAATCAACCCCCGACAATACCTCCAAGCGGTGGGGCTGGCCTGTCGTCCAATAAGCCGCCAGCAGGCGGGACCCACCAGTCGGCGGGCCCCAGCGGCCGGCGGAGAAGCCAGCGGCCATAGACACTGACGGCTAGGGCCAGTGCCCAGCCGGATTACCATTGTACCCCTGGGGGGTAGACCTATATAAACCCCCGGGGCACCCATGCAAAGGGTTGATCTCATAGAGTTTTAGACACTACCATAGGGAGAGAAGAGAGCTAGCCTGGCCCTTCTTCGTCCTCCCACAGAACAGCTCAAGGAGCCTCTGGTAGCTTCTTATCGATCTAGTGATCATGCGGAGACCCCGCAGAGCAGGAGTAGGGGTATTATCTCCACGGAGAGCCCCCAACCTGGGTAAGATCCGCCAGCGTGCATGTCTTCGCCTCATCCCGTTTCTAGGCACCGGCGATGTCTTACTGGCTCCCACAATGATAAGCCATCCGTTGGCATATGTCGCACCTACCACCTGACACTTCCGTGATGATAATTTTGGTAATGTCATGGAACACATCTACGACAACACAAGTATGACTATCTTGATTCTGTCATAAATTTGTCATGGATGTACATGCATGACAAAAAACGCGACCTACTGTGACAAACACGTATCATCACGGAAGTGTATTTTTTTTCTAGTGCACTCAGGTCGGACATAGTCCGGCCCATAGCCTCCTGATAAAGAGAGAGACTTTAATGATTTCAGCATGTCGCCGAAGGGCGAGTGCTGGAAGATATCCGCAGTGGTAAACTCCATTACCTGAGCCCAACCCGGCTCAGCTGGCTCGAGGGTATGCGGACCAGGACCAACGACCGGATACGAGTCCGGAGGCCCGAGGTTACAGGCCTTCACAGAGGTGAGACCTATATTCGGCTCCACCGCCGATGAGTGTGGGGCCTGTGGGGCAGGGTCCACCCCTCCGTCCTTGGGCAACGCAACCTGCTCCAGATTTAGATCTAGGGCTAATGCAGGGGTGATATCCCAAGCATTGTCCGACAGCGGGTCTAGGCCGTGCTCGTGCTGACTGTCCGGCGCTCCTGGCACAGGCCTGAATCCGTCGAAGATCAAGTCTCTTCGAATATCCGCCGTGTAGTTCAAGTTTCCGGACCTGACCTAGTGGCCAGGGGCGTAGCTGTCGATCTGCTCCCGATGACCAAGCGAATTGGCCCGCAGCGCGAAGCCGCCGAACACAAAGATCTATTCGGGGAGAAAAATCTCGCCCTGGACTGTGTTGTTCGCGACTGAAGGCGCCATGACGCCTCAAAGCGACGACACAGAGGAACTCTCAATGAAAGCACCAACGTCGGTGTCAAAACCGTTGGATCTCGGGTAGGGGGTCCCGATCTGTGTGTCTTAGGATGATGGTAACAGGAAGCAAGTGACACAATGTTTACCCAGGTTCGGGCCCTCTTGATGGAGGTAAAACCCTACTTCCTGCTTGATTAATATTGAAGATATGAGTAGTACAAGAGTAGATCTACCACGAGATCATAGAGGCTAAACCCTAGGAGCTAGCCTATGATGGTATGATTGTAAATGTGATCGGCCTTCTAAGGATCATCCCCTCCGGTTTATATAGACACCGGAGAGGGCTAGGGTTTACACAGAGTCGGTTACCAGGAAGGAAATATAATATCCGGATTGCCAAGCTTGTCTTCCATGCCAAGGAGAGTCCCACCCGGACACAGGCCGGAGTCTTGAGTCTTGTATCTTCATGCTTCAATAGTCCGGACGATGTATATAGTCTGGCTGTCCGGATACCCCGTAATCCAGGACTCCCTCACTCGTCTCCGGCCACAGGCTCCGAACCACGCGCAACCATGCCCATCGAATCTGACTGGGCACCGATCATGGAGTTCACCTCCATGGATATTTTTTAGCACTCGCCCTTGGGCGACGTGCTAACCTCGTTAAAGTCTCTCTCCTTATCAGGAGACTCCTGGGTGAACTATGTCCGGCTTGAGTGGGAAGTGGACGACGAAGAAATTCATTACCCACCCACCACCCACTTAGTAGCCGCTGTCGATGACTTAACCAACATGCTTGATTTCGACCCCGAAGACATCGACGGTATGGACGACGATGCCGAAGAAGAACAGGAACCACCACCCACAGGGCGCTGGACAGCCACCTCATCATATGATATATATATATGGTGGACACACCCAAAGAAAGCAATGGCGATGAGGCAACGGAGGATAATCCCCCTGAGAAGCATTCTAAGCGCCGGCGTCAGCGGCGCCGCTCTAAGCCCCACTACAGCAAGAATAGTGATACCGACACAAGAGACGATAGCACTCCGGATGATGCCGAAGATGAAAACAATCCTGCCCAGCCAAGCATTGAGCAAGCCATACAGGAAGATGGGCAAGCTAGCCCTGAAGAACGGGCAATCGATGGAGACTCGGAGGATGAAAATTACATGCCTCCCATCCGAAGATGTGGAGAACCTCGGCGACGAAGAATTTATCGTGCCTGAGGATCCCGTCGAGCAGGAGCGCTTCAAGCGTCGGCTTATAGCCACTGCAAAAAGCCTGAAGAAAAAACATCAACAACTTCAAGCTGATCAAGATCTGCTAACTGATAGATGGACTGAGGTCTTAGCAGCCGAATAATACAGACTCGAGCGCCAAACCAAAAGTTACGCGAAGCATAGGTTGTTACCTCAATTCGAGGAGGAGGCACTATAGCCTACACTACCAGCGCAGGATGAGGCTTACCAGCCACCTCGTGGCCGAGAAAAAGTGGCGTGTAAGCCCGAACACCAGCCCGCACCCCATCGCCAAACAAATAAAAACACGAAGGCCTGGGGCTACACGCATGACCTGCAAGATGAACTGGAAAACAAAGTAGGACAGTCGAGATCAATCTACGGATCAAGGGGGCGTGCCCCAACGCGTGATGATGACCGCCACGCTGGATATACTAAATACAAATCCAGCCAGGCCAAATACAACAGGCCGGACTCACTCGAGCTGCATTGTGATGTAGCCCGGCATAGAGGCGCCACACACCCCCTATGCTTCACTGACAAAGTTATGGAACATGAATTTCCAGAAGGGTTTAAGCTCGTTAACATTGAGACCTACGATGGGACTACAAACCCCGTGGTATGGATAGAAGATTTCCTTCTCCACATCCACATGGCCCGCGATGATGATCTACACGCCATCAAGTACCTCCACTGAAACTCAAGGGACCGGCTCGACATTGTCTGAATAGTTTGCCGGCAAATTCTATTGGAAGTTGGGAGAACCTAGAAGACGCATTCCTGGATAATTTACAGGGCACTTATGTACGGCCACCAGATGCTGATGACTTAAGCCATATAACCCAACAGCCCGGAGAGTCATCCAGAAAATTCTAGACCGGGTTCCTAACTAAAAAGAACCAAATTGTGGATTGTCCGGATGCCGAAGCCCTAGCGGCCTTTAAGCATAACATCCATGAGGAGTGGCTTGCCCGACACCTCGGCCAAGAGAAGCCGAAGTCCATGGCAGCCCTCACGACACTCATGACCCGCTTTTGTGCGGGGGAGGACAGCTGGCTGGCTCGTAGCACATCAGGAAATGCTGGCACCTCAGATGCCAGAGATAGCAACGGCAAGCCCCAAAGCAACAGGCATAAGTGCCGCAGTAATGGCGACAACACCGAAGACACGATTGTCAACACCGGATTCAGTGCCTCTAAGTCCGATCAGCGGAAAAAGTCATTCAAAAGAAACAATTCGGGGCCGTCCAGTCTGGACCGCATACTCGATCGGTCATGTCAAATTCACGGCACCCTCGATAAACCAGTCAATCACACCAACAGAGAATGTTGGGTGTTTAAGGAGGCCGGCAAGTTGAATGAAAACAAGGAAAAGGGGCTGCATAGCAATGACGACAAGGAACCCCAGCTACCGAACATAGGAGGACAAAAGAAAATCCCTCGCCAAGTAAAAACGGTAAATATGATATACGCAACCCACATTCCCAAGAGGGAACAGAAGCGTGCAATAAGGGACGTCTACGCGATGGAGCCAGTCGCCCCAAAGTTCAACCCATGGTCTTCTTGTCCGATCACCTTCGACCGCAGGGACCATCCGACCAGTATCCGTCATGGCGGTTCGACCGCGTTGGTCCTTAAGCCCATCATCAACGGATTCCACCTTACACAAGTCCTTATGGACGGTGTCAGCAGCCTGAACCTGCTCTATCAGGATACAATGCACAAAATGGGCATCGATCCCTGAAGGATCAAACCTACCAAAACCACCTTTAAAGGTGTCATACCAGGTGTAGAGGCCTGTTGCACATGCTCAATCACGCTGGAAGTGGTCTTCTGATCCCCGGATAACTTCTGAGCGAAGAGTTAATCTTCGACATCGTCTCCTTCCGCAGCTATCATGCACTGCTTGGACGAACCGCATTCGCTCGATTCAATGTGGTGCCACACTATGCCTATCTCAAGCTCAAGATCCCCGGACCTCAGGGTGTTGTAACAGTCAATGGAAATACAGAGCACTCCCTTCATACCGAGGAGCACACCGTGGCCCTCGCAACAGAAGTACAGAGCAGCCTTCTTAGGCAAACCTGGCAATAAAGCCCCCGGACATCGCCAAGCGAGTCCAACGTACTCTGCAACAAGATTGTCCGGTACAACCAGAGCTCGCCTAGAAATTTGGCCTCCGCACCGGTCCCAGTTAAGTGGTGGAACTTGCGCCGCGCTTACATAATTACGCACTTAAAATACCATGGGCACAGGCGGAGGCACGGGAACAATGCGGTCCATAATGCGGCTAACCCGCCCAGGATCCGTATACCTTCACCCCTTTTTCTTTATTTCTCGTCCCTATTTTCTGGAGGCTCTTCTGATATCCGATTATCGGACCCAGCACGGGACAGAGATACCAAGGAGGCAAGGAGCTTTGACATACAAGGGAATCCCTAGGTGGTCTCTGATAACGACCGCTATACCTATTTTACATACCCATACGCAGCTCACTCTTGGTTAGGACATGTCAAACAGTCCTATTTTGCTTATTTTACTACTTGTATATGTACGCCTTGACGTATTATTCAAACAACAATGGAAAGTAATGTACAACGTCAGCTTATTATTACATTTCTTTATCTTTTTCCTTGACTGTTTATGTATTATAAATTGCACACGTACATGTTGGTACGATTCAGTTCGCCAGGGGCTTCAGTGTACCCCATAACACGGCAAGCAAAGTCCGAACACTTTCGAAAGTGCAGCACCCCGAACTTATAACATTATATGCATCATCTACGAATCATGTCTTGGGTCAATAGTTGGGTTTGCCCGACTCCCATGTTTTTCCGCGTTACGTTCCGCTATATCGGCTAACATGGCACAGAGAGAACTACTGCGATTGTGTCCCGGTTCTTTCGGACGAGCACCTCAGTAAAGAAAGCCGAAAACTAACTATCATGAGGCGGCGAGAGCTGGTTGCTGTTCGAGAGGTTTCAAATCCTTAAAGATTTTTTCCACTTCGGGCGAGGAATCGGTATTTGTCCAATTTAGGCGTGTATAACGCCCCAAGTTCCGCCTTCTGAATACTAGGGCCTATACCAAAATTTAAAATTATAGAACTTCTATGGCTAAGTCAGGGTGATAAAGTTGTATAATCCGATTGCCTTATTCGTTGCGCTAAACACCTCCTTAAAGGACCAAAAATTTGGATAAAGAGTGTTTATATTTATCCCGAACACCCCGGTGCTAGTTACATGGGGGCAGAAGCCGACGACTAGCCAATTCTCAGATTTTGTAAGCGGCCACACGAAAGGTAAAATTTTAAATCAACAAGTGTTATATTGCGCAAAATGACCTTGTTTTCATATTACAGGATCAAATGAGTAGATTCACTCAAATATTACATCCTTAGCACACTGCTCCGCCACAAGGCGGGAGCCCTTCAGGACACTGTCATAATACTTTTCAGGATAGCGGTGTTCCTTGCCCACCGGTGGCCCCTCCGTCATCAGCTTCTCGGCATCCAACTTCGCCCAGTGCACTTTCGCGCGGGCGAAGGTCATGCATGCACCTTCAATGCAAACTGACCGCTTTATGACTTCAAGCCACAGGCAAGCATTTACAAGACGCTTTACAAGGCCGAAGTAGCTACTCGGTAGGGGCTCGGCAGGCCACATCCGAACTATAAGGTCCTTCATGGCCAGTTCGACCGCTTTGTGTAGTTCGACTAGTTGCTTCAGCTGGTTGCTCAAGGGCATCAGATGTTTGGTCCCATTGTACTGAGACCAGAACAGATTCTCCATCGAGCTCCCTTCTTCGGCTCGGTAGAACTCTGCGGCATCAGATATGCTGCACAGCAGATCTGCGAACGCTCCTGGAGAGCTCCAAATTCGGGTAAGTAAAAGAAAAGTCTCCTTCACATGCTTGCTTTGCATAATGAATGCCTTACCCACCGCTATCTTCTTGGCCGCCTAAATCTCCTGGAGGGCCTTTTGGGCTTTGGCCTTGGCATCTTGCACGCTCTGGAGGGCCTTAGCAAGCTTGGACTCTTGCGTCTTAGAGTCACGCTCCAAGGACTCGTATTTTCGGACAAAATCCTGGAGCTCTTGCTGGACCTGGCTGACCTGAGCCTCTTGCTTCTCACGCTCGGAGCGCTCCTTGGCCGCTTTGTCTTCGGCCTCGGCCAGCACCGTCTTAAGGGCCGCCACTTCGGTCGTGGCCCCTAGTAAAATTTGTGACGCTTTCATTAGCATAAATCACTCTTCCTTTTAAAATAGGTAGATGGGGTATTGTGTACCTTTGTTATCCTTGAGCTACCTCTTCATAAGGCCGAGCTCTCCTTCGGCTCGCTCCAGGTCCCGCTTCAGTCCGAGAGCAGCGGCGCCTGCTTATTCACATAGACATTTTCTGTTAGACTACTGCGAGTATTATTTGATCCTCTGTTCGGCCTTTCTTTCTGAACACCAAACAGAGCATAAGGGGCTATTGTCTATATTGTGATATTTTCTTATAATTTGGTTACTTACCTCAAAGCCTGTTAGGAGGCTGGTGCAGGCTTTGGTCAATCCGCTTTTGGTGGACCGAACCTTCTCAACCACCACACTCATAAGAGTACGGTGTTCGTCGTCAATGGAAGTGCGGCGAAGCACTTCCAACAAGTTACCCAATGCCTCTGGATGGGCAAAGGTCATCGGCATAGGCGGCTCGCCCTCCTTAGCGAGGGGCTGCCTGCCTGAGTTCGGAACCACCTGGGGTTCCGAAGCCGTATTCGACTGGGGGCCAAACTCGCGGCGGCGCCCGTCATCATATTCCATG
>NC_041387.1:543444325-543448947 GCF_002162155.2 Triticum dicoccoides | reverse complement strand
GATGTGGGATTTGGCCGGACTGCATATGCATGTTCGGCATTGTAAGAAGCAATAAAGCTAAACACACTGGAAGTACTACAGTGTCCGGATACTTACGACTTAGCCAGGGGCTTGTCCCTGGGCAACCACTCCTCGTCACTGTAGGTGGCCGTGGTGGAGTGGTCCGGAAGGGAGGTCTTTCCCCTCTTGGACGTTCTGGCCTCCCCCTGTGGGGCGGTCTTTCTCTTCTTCTCCCCTCGGTGGGGGCGGGGGTGGGGGAGGGATTTACTCTTCCTCCTCCTCGTCTTCGTGGGAGGAATGCGCCTCGATGTCTTCGGACGACGAGTCTGATACAACCTTGCGCCGGAGACCTTTTCTGGTCCCCGCGGCTGTCTTCTTGGCCTACTTCTCCGGCACCTCATAGGGCACCGGAAACAACATCCTCGTTAGAAGCTCCGATTCCGGATCTTTCGGTAACGGAGCTGGGCAGTCGATCCGCTCTGCAATTGCTACCCAATCCTTCAAAAACAGTGTGAAGCCTTAGGATCCTCCTCCAGATGTGCTGATAAAAAGCACGTCTTGCGAAACATATGAACTTACCAGATTGGGGGGCGCTTTGCGTTGAGTCTGCGATCTTCGGTTATGGGTGGTGGAACTTCAGTGGCCTTGAACAGCAACTTCTAGACGTCTTCGTGCGTCGTGCCGAAGCGCTCTCGCAGCATCTGGTGTTCAGCCGGGTCAAACTTCCACGGATTACAAACCCGTCGCTGGCACGGAAGGATCTGGCGGAGGAGCATAACCTGTACTATGTTGACGAGCTTGATCTTCTTGCTTATTATATTCCGGACACAGGTCTGAAGTCCGGACAGCTCTACCACGGAGCCCCAAGCTAAGACCTTCTCTTTCCAGGAGGTGAGCCGCATGGGGACGCCGGATCGAAATTCGGGGGCCGCCGCCTAGTTTGCGTTGCGTGGCTCGGTGATGTAGAACCACCCCGATTGCCACCCCTTTACGGTCTCCACAAAGGAGCCCTCAGGCCAGGTGACATTGGGCATCTTTCCCACCATGGCGCCGCCACACTCTGCTTGCTGGCCGCCCACCACCTTTGGCTTCACGTTGAAGGTCTTCAGCCATAGGCCGAAGTGGGGTGGGATGCGGAGGAAGGCCTCGCACACGACGATGAATGCCGAGATGTTGAGGATGAAGTTGGGGGCCAGATCATGAAAGTCCAGCCCGTCGTAAAACATGAGTCCATGAACGAATGGGTGGAGGGGAAATCCCAGCCCGCGGATGTAGTGAGAGAGAAACACTACCCTCTCGTGGGGTTTCGGGGTGGGGATGATCTGCCTTTCGTCCGGAAGCCGGTGCATGATGTTTGCGGACAGGTATCCGCCCCCCCTCCCCGGATCTTCGTTATGTCCTCCTCCATGACGGAGGAGCCGTCCACTTGCCTCCTGCTCCGGACATGCTTGAATGATTTTGCAGAAAGGGTGAGAGCTTGGGCGCTAGAGCTTGAGAGAGAGAATGGATGAGCAGAGGAAGAAGAAGGCGTGGGTGAAAAAGGGGAATCCATATCTCCTTATAAAGGCGGTAGAAACTGTGCACCTCCCTACTTGCCCTATAAACTCGCTTATTCCCCAAGCGCTGTGTCGATGGCGCGGTTGGGTTACCCACACCCGTATTGATGAGAATCCTGTGATAAGGGGACACAATATCTGCTTCGACAAGACGTGCCAATAAAAACCGCCTCGCGATATGTGTAGTAGCAGGTTGAGAAAAACGGTTCGCATAATGACCGGGCCGCGGTGTGATGTCACGCTATGAAAAACTGTCAGCAGATTAGATTTGTGAAAAATTGCACTCTCTACGGTGGTATGTGGAATTTGTTTTGCAGAGCCAGACACGATTGATGTGTTCAAAATCTACCTTGGAATATTCGGAGAAGGAACCCGCCTTGCAATGCCGAAGACAATCTGCGGGCCGGACTCATCATCATTGAAGCCTTGTTCAGGGGCTACTGAGGGAGTCCTAGATTAGGGGGTCCTCGGACAGCCAGACTATATGCTTATGCCGGACTGTTGGACTATGAAGATACCAGATTGAAGACTTCGTCCTGTGTCTGGGTGGGACTCTCCTTTGCGTGGAAAGCAAGCTTCGCTATTCGGATATGCAAATTACCTTCTCTGTAACCGACTCTGTGTAACTCTAGCCCCCTCCGTTGTCTATATAAACTGGAGGGTTTAGTCCGTAGGACAACAACAATCATAATCATAGGCTAGCTTCTAGGTTTTAGCCTCTACGATCTCGTGGTAGATCAACTCTTGTAATACTCATATCATCAAGATCAATCAAGCAAGAAGTAGGGTATTACCTCCACAGAAAGGTCTTGAACCTGGGTAAACATTGTGTCCCTCGCCTCCTTTTACCATTAGCCTTAGACGCACAGTTCGGGACCCCCTACCCAAGATCCGCCGGTTTGGACACCGACAACGGGCATTTCTACGCGAGAATTGGGATATCTTCGCCTGGCACCCTTCTGATATGTCGGGGATGCCACGCAGGCAGGCCGAACACAGCCTTAACTTACTAAAGGGATACAAGCCGGTCAAGCAAACACTACGGCGCTTTTCAGAACCCAAACGACAAGCAATGGTAGAGAAACTAGCCAAGCTACTGGAGGCCGGATTCATCAGAGAAATAAAACACCTGAATTGGCTAGCAAACCTGGTGATGGTTCCAAAGAAGGATAAATCCTGGCGCCTATATGTCAATTTCAAAGACCTCAACAAGGCTTGCGCTAAGGATCCCTTCCCTCTCCCGCGCATCGATTAGATTATCGATGCTACCGCGGGACACGACTCATTGTGTTTCCTCGACGCATACTTTGGATACCATCAAATCAATATGGCGGAGTCCGAGCAAGCTACAACGGCATTTATCACCCCACACGGGCCTTTCTGCTTTAACACTATGCCGTTCTGGCTCAAAAACGCTGGTGCCACCTACCAACGCTTGATTCAAACATGCCTAGTGAAACAAATCGTCAAAAAAGTTGAAGCATACATCGACGACGTAGTCATCAAGACTAGACATGCTGAGTCTTTAATAGACAATCAAAGGCTCATGTTCGATAACCTCCGAACATATGACATTAAGCTCAATCCGGAAAAATGTGTTTTCGACGTTCCCGCCGGAAAGCTGCTAGGCTTCATAGTTTCCAATAGACGAATTGAAGAAAACCCAGCTAAAATCTGAGCTTTGTCACAGTTGGCTACCCCAACAGACACTAACTAGATGCGTGGCAGCTTTAAGTCGCTTCATCTCCAGATTGGGATAAAAGTCATTGCCACTTTATCGCCTTCTTCGACGAACCGAAAACTTCGAGTGGACGGACGCGGCGATGGCCGTACTGGAGGAAATAAAGGCCCTTTTAGCAAGCAACCCAATCCTAGCCGCACTGAATGTTGGCGAACCCATGTTGTTATACATAGCCGCAACACACCAAGTTGTAAGTGTGGTGCTCGTCATCGAATGAGAGGATGACAGACACAAATTTCCGGTTCAGAAACCGGTATACTACATATCTACTGTCCTCACACCATGCAAATCTCGGTACCCACATTACCAAAAAATAGCATACGTGGTCTTCATGGCATCCCAGAAACTATGACACTACTTTCAAGAGTGTTCAATCACGGTGGCCTCTGAAGTACCACTTAATGACATAATAAACAACCGTGATACCATGGGCCGGATTGCCAAGTGGGCCATAGAGCTCCTCCCATTCGACATTACATATAAACCATGGCGAGCCATTAAATCCCAAGTACTGGTGGACTTCGTCGCCGAATGGACAGAGGCTAAACTCCCTAAAGAGTACGCCACATACTCGAACTCAATCATGCACTTCGACTGCTCTAAAATGCTGGCAGGTCTGGTGTAACGCCCCGGGTTCGATGCGCCAGGTGTCTGCCAGTTATTCACCATCATTGCCATGTCATTTGTTTGTGTGTTGCATTTTATCATGTCATCATGTGCATTGCATTGCATACGTGTTCGTCTCATGCACCCGAGCATTTTCCCCATTGTCCGTTTTGCAATCTGGCACTCCTATGTCACGCAGCGCCCCCTTTTGCCTCTTTTCATGTGCGGTAGTTAAACATTCTCGGAATGGACCGAGGTTTGCTAAGCGGCCTTGGTATAGCACCGGTAGACCGCTTGTCAAGTTTCGTGCCATTTGGAGGTCGTTTGATACTCCAACGGTTAACCGGGTAACAGCAAAGCCCTCTTTGTGTTGCAGCCCAACACCCCTTCCAAAGTGGCCCAAAACCCATCGTAGCCCCCTCCATGCTCTCGGTCATTCGATCGCGATCGTGTGGCCGAAAACTGCACCTCATTTGGACTCTCCTAGCTCCCTCTACCTATATATATGTGAACCCCTCCAATTTTTCGCGCAGTCCAACCCTAGCCCTCTCCCTCCTCGCGCCGCCGGACATGTCCGCCCGGCGGCAAGACACGTCCACCGCCGCCTGCCACGTCGCCCGGCCAATCCCACGCCACCACCTCAGCGCCGCCGCCCCTGCGCCCAATCCCCGCCTGCCATGTCGCCTGTCCGGCTCCCCGCCACCGCCGCGGCCCGCCAG
>NC_041387.1:543331859-543443627 GCF_002162155.2 Triticum dicoccoides | reverse complement strand
GTGCCGCTGGCCGGATAGCCCCGGAGCCCGCATCGACCCCAGCCGGCACCCCGCGCGCCCCTCCGCCCGCTCCCTGCCGAGCTCCCGCGCCGCCCGGTGCGCCGCCGGTTGCCGCCTTCGTCCTCGCCACCGCGGCCCCCCCGCCGCCGCCGCCATGGTTGGCCGCCTCCTCAGGCGCGGCCCCGCCACCTCACCGATGCCCCGACCTTCCCCGTCCCTGGATCCGGCCTTCCCAGCTCCGGCCGCCCTCGGAAACCGCGCCGTCCCGATCCAGATCCAATCCCCAAGGTTGACCCCAATTTTTACCTGTCCCGAAATATTTCAGCATTTTCATGCCCTGTTCATCGCATCATAACTCCGTGACCGTAGCTCCGTTTCATGCATATGATATTTCGAAATGTTCGTTGTGAGATGCTCTTCAGTTCATTCCATTGTGCCATGCTTGTTTGAGATCATCTTGATGCCCTAATCATCATTGCAAGAGCGCTATATGATGTTAACCTGCTGAAACTGTTATAACTTGATGATTTGTTATTTTTGTTGCATTTTGTGTGTGCATCCTATGAGCATGAGCTCTACATGTGTTTTGTGCTACATCATGCCATATTTACAGTGGGGCAATCCATGTATTTTTGTGAGTTGTGTAGTGAGTGCATCAAGCTCGTTAAGTAGGGTACTTGCTGTTACTGTTTTGCTAGGCTATTTCTGTTATATTGTGTTGCCATGTAAACCTGCCGCTACAAGTCAATCTATGCATAATCTGGAGATGTCCACTAAGGATGTTTTGTTTTACATGTCATGCTCTATCCATCCATGCCCCTGGTTGAATTTATCGCCTGCTGTAGATTGTTGTAATCTTGCTCCAAACTAGCTAAATAATGTTGCTGTCAGCCTGTTAACTTTAAGTTCAATGTTGCCATGTTTGTTGTTAGTGATTCATGCAACCTATGAACTTGTTCTTGCCATGTATAGCTTCATAAACATGTCTTCTTACTGTTGGTTGCCTTTCCATGCCATGGATTGCTCTGTGGTGAGTGGTTCAAGCTCACCGACATGCCTACTTATTGTTGTTCCTGCCATGTCTGAATCTGTCATATCATTTGCCATGTTTACATGGGTGCCATCATATCTTATGTGCATTTTTGGCTCATGTTCACTAAGGGACATTTGTTCAATGCGTTTAGTAGATTCATGCCATGCCTTTTTTTGCCAAGATAAGTTTCTTTAGCATGTTGTTTGATAGCTCTAAACATTGCAATCTGATGTTATTTCTGCCAAGTCTGTAAACTGTTATTATATGCAATCTTGCCATGTGGTTTTGAGCATGTTCTAGTGATTTCTGGAGATAGATCACTGTTCATGTTTTGTCATGCTTTACCTCTACAACATGTTCATGCCTTTTGTTATCATGTTAGGGTGCTTTAGCATATTGTTTTGATGCTTGCTAGATGCCTAGTTGCTGTTTTGGACATCTTGTCCTTTAAACTTGTATAGAGTGTATGTGTTGAACTGTTGCTCCGTTTTGATTGTGCTCTATATGAAACTTGCTTGATTTTGCATGTAGCTTCATATTATCATGTTGCATCCTTGTTTGAGGTGTTTGATTGATGTTTGTATGCATTTTTGCATCAATGCCATGTTTAACTTGTTTTGCTCATATGTTCTAGGCCGTAGTTCCGAATTAAACGAACTTTATATGTAACTTGACTAGAATCTCGTGTAGATCATATTGGTGCATCTTAACTTGCTGCTTAACAACTGGAACATAAGGTTTATTCAGATCTGGACCAATTTCGAAATTTGCATATGAGGACTTACCGGATTTGTTATATGTTGTTTCCGGCCTCATTTAAACTTGCTTTGATGTGTTGCTCTTGTATGCATCATCTCTTGCCATGAGTAGATGCATGTAGCTTTGTCATGCATCATGCTTGTTGTGCATCATGTCTTGTCTATGTGTGGTGTGCTTACCATGTTGTGGGCTTCTTCTCAATAGTTCCCGTTTTTGTTGCGATCGTGAGGATTCGTTCGTCTACGCTTGGTTCGTCTTCATCCGTTCGTATTCTTCATGGACTCGTTCTTCTTCCTTGCGGGATTTCAGGCAAGATGACCGCTACCCTGGATCTCACTACTATCATTGCTATGCTAGTTGTTTCATTCTATTGCTTTGCTGCGCTACCTATCATTTGCTCGTCAAGCCCCCCAAATTGCCATGTCAGCCTCTAACCTTTTTCACCCTTCCTAGCAAACCATTGCTTGGCTATGTTACCGCTTTTGCTCAGCCCCTCTTATAGCGTTGTTAGTTGCAAGTGAAGTTGAAGATTGCTCCATGGTGGACAGGATTATGTTGGGATATCACAATATCTCTTATTTAATTAATGCATCTATATACTTGGTAAAGGGTGGAAGACTCAGCCTTATGCCTGGTGTTTTGTTCCACTCTTGCCGCCCTAGTTTCCATCAGACCAGTGTTATGTTCCCGGATTTTGCGTTCCTTATGCGGTTGGGTGATTTATGGGACCCCCTTGACAGTTTGCTTTGAATAAAACTCCTCCAGCAAGGCCCAACCTTGGTTTTACCATTTGCCTCACCTAGCCCTTTTTCCCTTGGGTTTCCGGAGCCCGAGGGTCATCTTTATTTTAGCTCCCCCGGGCCAGTGCTTGTCTAAGTGTTGGTCCGAACCGAGTAGACTGCGGGGCCCCCTCGGGGAAACTCGAGGTCTGGTTTTACACGTAGGATGTCTCATCCGGTGTTGCCCTGAGAACGAGATATGTGCAGCTCCTATCGGGATTGTCGGCGCATCGGGCGGCTTTGCTGGTCTTGTTTTACCATTGTCGAAATGTCTTGTAAACCGGGATTCCGAGACTGATCGGGTCTTCCTGGGAGAAGGTATATCCTTCGTTGATCGCGAGAGCTTATCATGGGCTAAGTTGGGACACCCCTGCAGGGTATAAACTTTCAAAAGCCGTGCCCGCGGTTGTGTGGCAGATGGGAATTTGTTAATGTCCGGTTGTAGATAACTTGACACCAGGTACGATTTAAAACGCATCAACCGCGTGTGTAGCCGTGATGGTCTCTTTTCGGCGGAGTCCGGGAAGTGAACACGGTCTTGGGTTATGTTTGACGTAAGTAGGAGTTCAGGATCACCTCTTGATCATTGCTAGCTTACGACCGTTCCGTTTGCTCTCTTCTTGCTCTCCTTTGCGTATGTTAGCTACCATATATGCTTAGTCGCTGCTGCAACCTCACCACTTTCCCCTTCCTTTCCCTTTAAGCTTTGATAGTCTTGATACCCGTGGTAATGGGATTGCTGAGTCCTCGTGGCTCACAGATTACTACAACATCAGTTGCAGGTACAGGTTATGCGATGACCTTGACGCGAGATTGATGTTACTTGTTTTGGAGTTCTTCTTCTGCTTCTTCTTCGATCAGGGGATAGGTTCCAGGTCGGCAACCTGGGCTAGCAGGGTGGATGTCGTTTGAGTTTCTGTTTGTGTTTCATCCGTAGTTGGATGGTGCTCTTATGTAATATGATGTTGTATTCGTGTGGCTTTGTATGCCTCTTGTATGTATCCCCATCTATTATGTAAGGTTGATGTAATGATATCCACCTTGCAAAAGCGTTTCAATATGCGGTTCTATTCGTGGTGGGACCTTCGAGTCTCTTTAGGATAGTGTCACATATTGGGCGTGACATCTGGAAGCAGGTGTCGTCCTCACATCCCCCACTGGAGATACAATCCAATACGTTCTCCAAATATTATACACAGACTCCAGCAATGCAGCCGAATACGAGGCTCTGTTCCATGGTCTTCGGATGGCCGTCTCCATGGGCATTCAGCGCCTAGAAGTGCGTGGGGATTCAAACCTTGCAATATCTCAAAAATATGGAGACTTTGATGCCAAAGATCCGAAAATGGCGGCATATCGCAATGCCATCCTCAAGATGTCAGCTCGGTTCGAGGGGCTCAAATTTCATCATGTGGTTCGAGAAAATAATAAAGCGGCGGATGTCCTCGCCCACATCGGTCCTAAGCACGACCCCATCCCACCTAATATCTTTCTGGAAAGGCTTTTCAAGCCATCCGTGGTGTGGCAAGGGGAGGCCGACAACATCAGTCCGGATCCGACCACAACCCCAGAATCCGAACACACTGACATAATCGGGGGCTCTGCCACCTCGGCCCATCTCATCATGGCTGTTATCGCCCCATGGACCAAACCCTTCTTGGCCTACCTTAACAGGCACGAACTCCCCGAGGATCAAAATGAGGCACGCTGCATTGTGCGGCGCTCTGAAGCCTACAAAGTCCATGAGGGAGAGGTTTATAAGAAAAGCGCTACCGGGGTACTTCAAAGATGTATCTCCGAGGAAGAAGGGCGGCAGCTCTTGGCTGAAATTCATGCCGGCCTCGGCGGTCACCATGCTGCAGCTCGGGCCCTTGTAAGCAAGGCCTTCCGTACAGGTTTTTACTGGCCGACGGCCCGAGCAGACGCACAAGACCTTGTCCAACATTGCATCGGATGCCAGCTTTTCGCCAATCAAAGCCATATGCCACCCACTGCCCTACAAACAATCCCCATTACTTGGCCTTTTGCGGTCTCGGGGCTTGATATGGTCACACCCCTTAAAGGAGGAAGCCATAAGAAAAAAATACCTGTTGGTCATGGTGGATAAATTCACCAAATGGATAGAAGCCAAACCAGTTAAAACAGCCAAATCCGGACCCGTGATAGACTTCATATCGGGTGTTGTACGCCGTTATGGTGTCCCCCACAACATCATCACCGACAACAGCTCTAATTTCACAGCCGATGAGGTGAAAACTTGGTGTGGCAACATGGGCATTAAGCTCGATTACGCCTCCGTCTATCACCCTCAAACAAACGGTCAAGTCGAACGAGCCAATGGTCTTATTATGAGCGGCAATAAACCTAGACTAGTGCGATCCTTAAAAGAATCAGCCACGCACTGGGTTGAGGAGCTTGACTCTGTACTCTGGGGGATGCAGACCACGCCAAGTCACACTACCGGATACACACCTTCTTCATGGTGTACGGCGCAGAGGTTGTGCTGCCCTGCAAGATTATTCATGACTCACCTCGAGTGCACATGTACGAAGAGAGAGAGAGGCCGAGCTCGATCGACAGGATAGTTTGGATGCCCTGGAAGAGTAGAGGGACATCGCAAAAGCCCGTTCCGCATTTTATCAACAACAGGCTCGCAAGTATCAAAGCAGAGAAGTACGGGCCAAGACTTATAATATTGGCGAACTCGTTCTACGTCTACTAGAGAAGAAAAAGGACAAACTCAAGCCAAGTGGGAGGGACCCTTCATCATTGACAAAGTTCTCACCGGAGGAGTGTACCGCCTGCGTGATGCATCAGATAATTGCCTCGAGCCGAACCCATGGAACACGGCCATACTCCAAAGATTCTACGCTTAGCACCGGACTCTTTGTTCGTCTCCTTCCCTCCGTTCCTTTTTATTTACTTTTTAGCTCTCTTCTCGCCTTTTCTTTTGTAGCTCTAAAGCTTTTAGTGTAGCTAGACTACACACATGTGACACACTAATCTCCAAGTATGTGCGCTCATTATACCTGGGGGCTTCTTAGATAGAAGCTTAATATAATTATCTTCAGGGCATCAAGCCCACTGCATATATGTCCTTTTTCCCTATGTACCTTTTTTCGCCATTATATGCATCGATATGACTTAAGTTTTGGCCAAGCTGGGTTGCCTCTCTCATGTGCTTATGTCCTACATTCCCGTTAGTTCGGCTAGGGCATAAAGGGAGCACCTCTGCGATTGCTACTGCCGGGTACTCCGGACGTGTACCTCAGACTGGGTGAGGCCGAAAGCTAGCGTTCTTAAGGGAATATTCGACCGGTGGACTAAAGATGTTTTTACCTATCACAATATAAACCCCCAAATGTTACATATACTACGCTTTTTGATCGCAGTTCAGACATGCACGTTAATGCATGCGTACCCGGGGAAAGGAACCCTTAACGGAACTATTCTCTCTGGAAGATGTTTCTTACTATCCAAGTAATATGACATAGCTAGTTTGGTACTTGTCTGTTCAAGCAATTATGACCCCTACGATTGGTTTCCATGCGTACCCTGGTTTATATTACCGAGCGGGTATTCAGAAACACTTCGGACTGTCAGGTCCAGAGGCTGAAGCGAAAAGGTCTGTCAGATTTCGGGTTTTGGCAGACCCTTGAGGTTCGAACACTGGGGTGCGCGCGGAGATTACGCCCTCTGTCTACCTGCTCCTCATCGAATCGCTAGGGTCTAAATTACCAAAGGATCAACACAAGAGACATAAGGTTTATACTGGTTCAGGACATCATTGTGGTGTAATACCCTACTCCAGTGTGTGGTGTGGTGGATTGCCTCTTGGGCTGATGATGAAAAATACAAGGAAGAATAGCCTCACGAGGGTCTGTTCTTGGCTGGTGCGATGAACTTCTAGGAGGAGTTCAGTCGCTCTATCTACTAGTTTCTCGGTGGGGATCTCGATGCCCCTACCCTGGGGGTGGCTAGTCCTATTTATAGGCAAAGGCCCTGGGCCTCTTCCCAAATATCGAGCGGGAAGGGTGCCAACAATCGGCTATTTTGAAGGGGAACAGCGGGTACACTTATCCTGACTAAAGTTGGTCCTCGCTTGTCAAAGGCTCTGGTGGTGACGCCGGCTTGGGCTCCACGGTGACCTCCATCCGGCCGTTGGACTAGTCTTGGTCTTGTTGCACCGAAATGAACGCCTTTGCTTGATGCTCTCGCCTGCGCTTGCTCCCTTTGCACCAAAGAGGAAAGGAGGACACTGCGCAGGCTGGCGCCCGACTGGTGCCCTTGGTCGTCATGTCTTGCGTCACGGGCACCTCGTGAGGTACCCCGCCTTGAACTCTCCGCCTCCTCGTGAGCCAGCCTAATGAGGCCGTGCCTGAGGAAGCTCCTTGTCGTCCGCCCTGCGAGGCTTGGCCCCTCGCGAGGGTCTTGAGCTTGTGTTGATGGAGATGGGCTGTGCTGGGCCCCCTTTGAGCCACGCTGCAGGCCGCAGGCAGGCAAGTCTGGGGACCCCCGTTCCCAGAATGCCAACAGTAGCCCCCGGGCCCACGGCGCGCCCGGACTTGGCCGTGCAGAGAGGCGAAAGGGCAAGTGCGAAGCGTCACGGGCCCTAACAGCCTGCGGCCTTGGGCGCCGCGTGGCGGTTGATTGGACGTGGGCGTCTCCACTTCCCCATGACGCCTCGGCGACTCCACGAATTGACTAGTCCCTGTACGCGAAGCGAGTCATGATTACCTGTGGTCGTGGGGCCAACGGTTGGCCTCCTCCGTCCTTAAGTACGGCACACCGCGTGCCCTTCCAGTTCATCCCCTCCTGCATCCCCTTCTTCCTCATGGCTCCGTCAAGGAAGCTCTCGGCCGCAGAGAAGGGAAAGGCCCGCCAGGCTGCGCCTGCCTCTCCCCTGGCCAAGCGCGGTCGTGGCCGCCCTCACAAACACCCCGTGGCCTCCGTGGCGGCTCTCCGTGGCCGCGGAGGTGACTTCGCACGTGGCGATGGGCG
Organism: Triticum dicoccoides; assembly: GCF_002162155.2. Classification (NCBI taxonomy): domain Eukaryota; kingdom Viridiplantae; phylum Streptophyta; class Magnoliopsida; order Poales; family Poaceae; genus Triticum; species Triticum dicoccoides. The sequence goes on along the minus strand of NC_041387.1, from coordinate 543,436,055 downwards.
GCTGGCCGCGGCCGGTGCGTGTGTTTCGGCCGTGCGGCCCCCGAGGCCGCGCCCTCGCGCTGTGGAGGTGCTGCCGGAGTTTGTTGTGTGGGCGGTGGAGCCGACCAGCACCCGGCTTCAGCTCCCTCGCTTCTTCCTAGGTGACATCCCAGCTAGCGCCTTGGGCGGCCTCTGGCTTCAGGCAGATGGCTGCTGCAGCCGGGCCTCGTGGGCTTCGCTGGAGGTCTCCGCCGCCGGGAGCCTGGCCTTGACCCGCGGCTGGCAGACGTTTGCCTGCGCGCGCGGCTTGAGCCGCCGGTGCACTCTACACTTCAAGTTCGACGGTGATGCCACCCTTTACGTGAGGGTGTTTGGGGAAGATCGTCGCCGCGCAGGGTGCTGCCCCGAGGATGACAACCGCGGCCGAGGACTCAACCCCGGTGAGGACGGAGAGGACAGCGCGCGCGTGGTTGGTGGTGCCCAGGGTTCCTCAAGCCTCACTGGCTCCTCTTCGGGCAGCGACTCTTCTAGCAATGGCCACGGTCAGCCTCCACGCCGTCGTGCCTGCTTGGAGGGTGGTAGCGGGTCTGCCCGCCGTCGCGCCCAAGTGAAGCGCGAGAGGGAGTCCGTTTGAGCTCCGGAGGCAGCCCGAGTCCTCCCTGTGGGCCGGCGCCTGGCAAGCTTCGCCTGATTTGTTCTTCCCTTTCCTTTTTCCTAAGCAAAAAGACAGCAATGTGGGGCCCCGTGGGGGCGTGTTTGGGTTACCGTTGTTAATCGTCTTACTATTTCCGTTATTTTGGTGTTGTTCCTCCCTGCCGTACGCCCGTGTGTAGGTAATCCCCAGCCTCAGCCGTGGGGCGACCGACCCAGGTCCTATATTCGTGTCATGGTGCCCGTGAGGCACGGACTGGAGTGGTGCTCCTGTAGCAGACCCGGGTTGCGAGGCCTTGACCAAAAGGACCGAAACACTCGCGAGGGCGCTCGGCCGCCCCCTCGCGAGACCTTATGCAAGAGAAATCGAGGCCGGAGGGCGAAAAGTCGAAGAGCCATAAGTCAAAAGACGGCGATAGTTTCCATAAAACTTCAAATGAGAATGAACTAGCCAACTGCAGAAAGCAAATGAAAAAGCCGCGTCCGGCACCTAGTCTGGTCTTCGACGTCTTCTCACCAGCGCGGAGCTAAGTGCTGCCACTAGGCGTGGGAGGGAGCCCCAGGGCCTGAGGCCGGTGCTCCTGAGACTCAGGGGCGTGTACAGCCCCACTCATTATTACGTGAGAGTGTCACGGGCGGCGAGCTTCACAGGCGTTGGCCTTCTTCACAGGCTCCGGGCCATTCTTCGGGGAAGCAAGCTTCACAAGCATTGGCCCTCTTCACAGGCTCCGGGCCTTTCTTCGGGGAAGCAAGCTTCACGGGCATTGGCCCTCTTCACAGGCTCTGGGCCTTTTCCAAAACGCGAAGGCTTCACAGGCATTCGCCTTCTTCACAGGCTCTGGGCCCTTTCCAAAAAGATGATCTTCACAGGCATTCGCCTTCTTCACAGGCTCTGGGCCTTTTCCAAAAAGATGATCTTCACAGGCATTCGCCTTCTTCACTGGCTCTGGGCCTTTTCCAAAAAGATGATCTTCACAGGCATTCGCCTTCTTCACAGGCTCTGGGCCTTTTCCAAAAAGATGACCTTCATAGGCATTCGCCTTCTTCACAGGCTCTGGGCCTTTTTTAGGGGTAAAACCTCCGGAGGTGCTGGATGTTCCACGCATTCTGGACTGGCACCCCCTCCTGAGTCTCCAAACGTGCGGAGCCAGGCCTGGAAACATGAACAACCTTGAACGGGCCCTCCCACATGGGAGAGAGCTTATGTTGTCCCTCCCTGGAGAGAACCCGCCTGAGTACGAGGTCCCCTACCTCAAGAGTCCTGGGGCGGATGTTGCGGTAGTGGTATCGCCGCAGCGCTTGCTGGTATCTCGCTGCTCGCAACGCGGCTTCTCGGCGACGCTCCTCCCCCAGCACGAGGTCCATCCCCCGCATGGCGTCCTGCTGCGCTTCATCGAACGCTAGGACCCGCGCGGAACAACGTCTGACCTCATGAGGGAGGACCGCCTCGGCTCCATAGACCAAGAAGAATGGGGTCTCTCCAGTCGGCTTGGTTGCGGTCGTGCGGATGGACCACAACACAGACTGAAGCTCGTCGTGCCAGCCTCTGCCGCAGGCTTCCAGCTTCTTCTTGAATGTTTTGGTCTTGAGGCCCCTCAGGACCTCTACGTTGGCCCGCTCGGCCTGGCCATTGCTTCGGGGGTGCGCCACTAAAGCATAGCATATATGCGTTCCAAGGATAGCACGGTATGTTTTGAAGAGGTTACCGGTGAACTGCGAACCGTTGTCGGTGATGATGCGGTTCGGCACCCCGAACCGGCTCACGATGCCCTTGATGAACTTGACCGCTGAACCCGCGGGGATGGTGCGGACGGCTTCCACTTGGGCCCACTTGGTGAACTTGTCCACGACGACGTAGAGGTAGCGATAGCCCCCTGGCAACCCGAGGAAACGGGCCCAGGATATCAAGCCCCCAGACTGCGAATTGCCATGTGAGGGGTATGGTCTGCAGACCTCCCGCCGGCTGATGGATCTGTTTTGCATGGAATTGACAGGCTTCGCAAGCCTTTACCAGTTCGACAGCGTCACTGAGCGCAGTAGGCCAATAGAAGCCGCTGTGGAATGCCTTTCCCACGAGGGTTCATGAGGACGAATGGTGCCCACAGTCTCCATCGTGTATGTCCGCCAGCAGTTCTTTCCCTTGCTCCCTGGAGATGCAGCGTAGGGACACACCATTTGGTCGCTTCCGGTAGAGTTCCCCATCCCTGATGCAGTATGCCGTGGCTTTCCGTGCCACACGCTCTGCTTCTTCTTCCTTCTCCGGTAGGGTCCCTTGCGTTAAGTAACTCCGGAGCTCTGTGATCCAGCACCCCTCCTGAGGCTCCATTGCCAGGAGTAGGCGCACTCCTAAGGCTGGGCCGCAGGCAGGGGCTCCCGAGGCAGGTGGCTGGGGGAGCTCCTCCCGAGGCTGCGCCGTGTCTGATAGCGATGGAATGGCCGAGGGCTTGAAGAGCCGCTCCTCGAAGACGCCAGGCTCCTGAGGCAGCTGCCTGGATGCTCGTTTGGCGATGTCGTCGGCCTCTTGGTTAGTGCCACAGGGCACGTGCTGCAGCTCCAACCCCCAGAATTGCTTTTCCATCCTGCGGACCTCCGCAAGATAGGCCTCCATGTGCTCATCTCGGGGCTCGTATACGTTGTTGGAGAAGATGACGAGGAGCTGCGAATCGCCCTTGATGGTAAGGCGCTTCACCCCCAGGGTTGCGGCGGCCTTCAACCCCGCTATCAGTCCCTCGTATTCTGCTATATTGTTGGAGACCTTTTCAACTTGCTGGAAGCAGAGCTGCACGGTGTAGTACAGCTTGCCCTGAGCGGGAGATATGAGTACTGCCCCAGCCCCAGCGCCATGCCTGGAGAACGCCCCATTGAAGTACATGACCCAGCCTTCTGGCGCCTCGCTTCCCGGGGAGAGGGATTGGTCCTCGTCGGTCTTGAGGTCAGGTGCTTCCGTCCATTCAGCCACGAAGTCTGCTAGCGCAGCACCCTTGATGACCCTGGTCGTGCTGAATTCGAGCTGAAACGCTTGCAGTTCAATGTTCCACTCGGCGACCCTTCCGGCCGAGTTAGGGCTCTTGAGCACCCTTTCCAAGGGGTATGCTGAGACACCCTTGATCGGATGACCCTAGAAGTAGTGCCGTAGCTTGCGCGAGGCCACCAGCAGCGCGAGGAGGAGCTTCTTTGGCATGGGGTACCGTGCCCTCGCATCCCGCAACACCGTGCTGACGAAGTACACCCGGTGCTTGATGAGGCTTGGAGCGTCGGTGCTGGCGGCGCCCTCCGGAGGCCATGGCGCTTGTTGAGGTGATGAGGCCTCCGGAAGCGGTTTGCCTGGGGGAAGGGCCTCTCCCGCTCCCGGTACGTTTCCCTGCGGCGGATGATCTTCCTCAGTCGTGGTAGTGATCTTTGCGAGTCCTTTTTGGTCCTGCTTTTCTTTGGCACGGGTAGCTGTTGTGGCCTTCGTCCGACGCTCCTCCCTAACCGCCACCAGTGCCGCACTGGCGGAGTAAGGAGTGGCGGCAAGGTAGAGTACCAAGGGCTCTTAAGGGCGTGGGGCCACCATCACCGGAGGGCTGGTTAGGTATCTCTTGAGATCTTGGAACGCCTTGTAGGCCTATTCAGTCCATTCAAAGGGCCCCTTTTTCATCATCAGCTGGAAGAAAGGCAGCGCTCGCTCCCCTAACCTGGAGATGAAGCGCCCCAGCGCGGTCATGCGCCCAGTGAGCTTCTGCATCTCTCTGAGGGTCTTTGGCGGGCTCATGTCCTCGACCGCCTTGACCTTTTCTGGGTTGGCCTCGATGCCTCGGTGGGACACGAGGAAGCCCAAGAGCTTGCCCGAGGGGACTCCAAACACACACTTCTCCGGGTTGAGCCGCAGGCTCACTGCGTTGAGGTTAGCAAAGGTTTCCTCCAGGTCTTGTATCAGGGTCTTGGCCTCGCGAGACTTCACTACAATGTTGTCGACGTACGCTTCCACATTCTTCCCGAGTTGTGGGCCCAGGGTGATGTGCATGAGCCGCTGAAAGGTTGCCCCAACGTTGCGCAGTCCAAAGGGCATGCATGTATAGTAGTACACCCCACACGGGTTCAGGAAGGCCGTCTTCTCCACGTCTTCCACCGCCATCTTGATCTGGTGATACCCGGAGAAGGCATCCAAGAAGCATAGCAGGTCACACTCAGTGGTGGAATCGATGATCTGATCGATGCACGGGAGCTGGAACAGATCTTGCAGGCATGCTTTGTTGAGGTTGGTGAAGTCGACACACATGCGTTCCTTCCCTCCCTTCTTTGGCTCAACCACAGGGTTGGCCAACCAATCTGGATATCGAACCTCGCGAATGACCCCCGCGGCCTCTAGCTTACGGGTCTCCTGGACGATGAAGGCCTGCTTTTCAGTGGACTGCCGCCTTGCTTTTTGCTTCACGGGGCGCACGTTGGGGCACACGTTGAGGTGGTGCTCGATCACGCCCCGTGGGATCCCTGCCAACTGATCGGGCTCCCAAGAGAACACCTTCTTGTTTGCACGTAGGAACTTGACCAGGGCTTCTTCCTGCTCGGGCCCGAGGTAGGCGCCTATGGTGAAAGTGGCGCTAGTGGAGCCGTCCTTGTCGACAGGTATCTGCTTGTTCTCCGCCTTGTCTTGGGTGAACAACTGTTTCTTCTTGGCTGGCGCAGCCCCCTTGGGCTCGGGAGCCCCCGCCTCGGCGGGCTGTGCCGACGCCACCGTCTTGAAGGGGAGCATGAGCGCTCGCAGGGCATCCCCGGCGTCCCCAGGCACGGTGAGGACTCCGCTACTCCTGGGCATCTTCATAAGGTTGTACGCCGGGTGAGTCGCGGCCATGAATTGGGCCAGTGCTGGGTAGACGAGGATGGCGTTGTAGGGGAGGCCGATGAGGGCGATGTCGAAATCGACCAGCTCTGTGCGGAAGTTGTCGTAGGTGCCGAAAGTTACTGGGAGCCGGATTTATCCCAAGGAGTTGGAAGACCTGCCCCCGACGCCCATGAAGGGCCGGCTAGGCTACAGCCGCTCCCGGGGTATGCGGAGGAGGTTGAAGGTCTCGACTGAGAGCACGTTGAGGCCCGCGCCACCGTCGATGAGGGTCTTGGTGATAGCCACCTGGCAGATGGTGGGGGTGCACAGCATGGGGAGCGCACCCGAGCAGGCCGAGTTGGTGGGGTGGTCCTCCGAGCTGAAGGCTAGCCGGGCCTGTGGCTCTGACTGGTCCCGGGGAGTCCCCTGCCGCGTGGAGGCGGCGCCGACCCAGTGGATGAACGGCTTGACATGGTGACTGGAGGGCGGCGCCTGCGAGCCGCCCAGGAGGGCCGCGATGACCGGGGAGGCCGGCACGGCGCGGTGGGCAAGGAAGAGGTCGCGCGGCTTTTCCCAAGAGGCCACGGAGGGACGCAGGGGCGATACCCGCTGCTCGTTCCCCACCGAGCCGGTGGCGGTGTTGACGGCAGGCGACGGGGAACGACGAGGGCGTCCGCCGACGGGAGCCGTCTGGGCGACTCGAGCGGCGAGAGCAGCCCGATGAGCGTCATACATGGATGCGACGGTCGGAGAAGAGCAGGGTGACGGGAGACGAATTCCGGCGCACCCCTACCTGGCACGCCAAATGTCGGATTTCGGGTTCTGGCAGACCCTTGAGGTTCGAACACTGGGGTGCGCACGGAGATTATGCCCTCTGCCTACCTGCTCCTCACCAAATTGCTAGGGTCTAAACTACCAAAGGATCAACACAAGAGACACATGGTTTATACTGGTTCAGGCCACCATTGTGGTGTAATACCCTACTCCAGTGTGTGGTGTGGTGGATTGCCTCTTGGGCTGATGATGAACAATACAAGGAAGAACAGCCTCATGAGGGTCTGTTCTTGGCTGGTGCGATGAACTGCTAGGAGGAGTTCAGTCGCTCTATCTACTAGTTTCTCGGTGGGGATCTTGATGCCCCTACCCTGGGGGTGGCTAGTCCTATTTATAGGCAAAGGCCCTGGGCCTCTTCCCAAATATCGAGCGGGAAGGGCGCCAACAATCGGCCATTTTGAAGGGGAACAACGGGTACACTTATCCCGACTAAAGTTGGTCCTCGCCTCTCAAAGGCTCTGGTTGTGACACCGGCTTGGGCTCCACGGCGACCTCCATCCTGCCGTTGGACTGGTCTTGGTCTTGTTGCACCGAAATGGACGCCTTTACTTGATGCTCTCGCCTGCGCTTGCTCCCTTTGCACCAAAGAGGAAAGGAGGACACTGCGCAGGTTGGCGCCCGACTGGCGCCCTTGCTCGTCATGGCTTGCGTCACGGGCACCTCGTGAGGTACCCCGCCTTGAACTCTCCGCCTCCTTGCGAGCCAGCCTAATGATGTCGTGCCTGAGGAAGCTCCTTGTCATCCGCCCCGCGAGGCTTGGCCCCTCGCGAGGGTCTTGAGCTTGTGTTGATGGAGATGGGCTGCGCCGGGCCCCCCTTTGAGCCATGCTACAGGCCGCAGGCAGGCAAGTCTGGGGACCCCCATTCCCAGAACTCCAACAAGGTCTGCCATGACAAATGTTTTACACTCCGGCTAGGGACAAATATGTCAATTGAAGTACATAGTCACTTAGACTCAAATGCTTCGTCTTCTATGACATCCAACAGGTTGTCTAGCCTACAATCATGTTGGGAATATTTTGCGGCTATTCCTACCTGGTCATATACAAGTCTAACGGGAATTTCTTTCCCATCTGACCCTACAGGTCCGACCAGGGCCATATGATTCAGATCAAGCTTGGTATACCGTGTTTTCACCATGGCCCAAGCTTCCCTTGCACCTTCTCTTCAGGAAGATATCTTCCATAGTCAGAAACGCCGACGCGCTCCCTTGAATAGCTGTACAAGCTCCCCCATACTTCTTGGAAGGGAGGCGGATGGCCACAACACCTTGGTGACACTCCGCATGACCTGCCGAACTTGCTCGTGCAGTTGCGAAAGCTCTTGTAGCAGATCGCCTGAGGATCCGGGCATCTCCTCTTCGGGACGGCCAATTTACACACATAACTCTATTAGTTCCTATCTTTGCCAAACTATATAAATGTTTGTTTGAGCACATACTAAAAATGTTGCGTTGAAGCCTCTTACGGAGTCCCCCAGCTGGGCCCGAACATCTTTCAATTCTTCGCCCAGCTGGGTATTGGCATCTTGGAGTTTGTTTTTCTCCTGTATGACCCGTGTAAGTACATGCTCGCCAGCGGCTGCTTGCCTTTGCGCTCCTTGTTCACCCTCTTGTGGGATTCCCAGATTTTGTTCCGGATTATCTGAGGATTTTTGTCATCAGATATTATTAGTGTTACTGGTCTATACGTACAATATTGTTTTTTCTCAATTTGGGAATACATACCAGTCGATGCCTCTTCGGATCTTGACAACTTGTCCATAGTGGCCGTTAGCTGGGTTCGACACTCTTCCAGCTCTTGAGACAACAGGTTGTTCTTCTCTGAGAGAACCTATTGGTACAATGATCCTTAAATCAGTTGTACCAGCTGCTTCAAGTCTCAGGGGCTACTGATATACATAATTATCAGATTTTTATACTTACCCATATATCTTTCAAATACTGGTCCATGGCTCTAGCAAGCCCATCCTGAGTAGTTCAGATATATGCATCACCCGAGTTCAAGGCATTAAAAGCATCTTCTGAAAATCCAGGGTTGCGCAGTGCGGCCCGCTACCGCAGATGATTCATGGCGCTCTCCACTTCAGAATTTGTAATGGACATTCTGTCTGAATCCTCCGTACGAGGAAAGTCCGGTGTCACCTCCAGAATGGCCTCCGTCCTCGAGACCGGGTCCGGAATCCGGCTAGTAGATGCACGGTTGGCAGGATCCTCGGACATAGTCCGGCGGATGTTCTTTCTGCTAAAACACAATGGATAGTGTCATGCTTTAAGATGACGACCACGGGGCGTGTTTGAAACCATACCTCCTTGATGATGGCTCTGCCATGTTTCTGTTCGCCTTTCTTTTTGAAGGCCTACCCAGCACGGGCGCCCCTTGTTGGGGAGTCGCCTTGGGTTCGGCTAGGCGCACCGATCGTCTTCCCTATAAAGCATAAGAATTGTGCGGTGGGTAAGACGGAAGGAGTGAATCTTTCTCGGAAGATAAGTCTCTTGTTTACTTACATGCGATACAGGGAGGAGGCCGGGATAGTCAGCAATGATGGCCACCTCTGTACCGTCACAGCTCGCCTAGTGAAACACCCCTTCCACGAGCTCCACGAATATATCCAGATCCTCTTCGAATCCGGGGTCAAGGGCCCGGTTACAGTCCTCTGGCTATGGTGCCGGGCTATGGAACTCCCTGATTATTTTCCGCCATTCCTGATATAAGTAGACGGAGTATATATTTATGAAAACAAATGCTCGGGGAATGAATAGAGTAGAGTAATGGATGGCAGCTCACCCAACTGGGAGGGTTGTACATGGAAAATCCATCCCATGGCTTAATGCGGACGAACTCCTCTTTTTCCCACTTGTATAAATCGGACAGTATTTCCACCAGAGCGGTGGTGGAGTCTGGACCCTTTCGACCGCAGCGGGTGGCATTGTCCTCTCCATTGAAGTGCCACATGGGACGCCCTCAGTATTGGAGTGGTTGAACCCCTCGCATTATGGATATCGCCATAACCTCGACTATTAATAGTCCGGACTGAGCAAGCATTCTTATCTTGCTCATCAATTGAAGGACCTCCTTGCTATCTTCCTCTTTGAGGCTCTGGGGACACCAGTTGAGGCGTTTCTTCAGCGGAGCATTTGTAAACTCAGCAAGACCCATTCGGATTGGGTCAGGAACTGAGACGTCCTCAATATAAAACCACTCGGAAGGCCATTCTTCGGATGCCTTCTTAGGTGTGCTGGATAAGTATCCGGTCCCAGCGATGCGCCATATCTCGGCTCCACCCACTTGGAATATTGATCCCCCATGATTACGAGGGACGAGGCAAAACAAGTTCTTCCATAGGTCAAAATGGGATTCGCAACCCAGAAATAGCTCATAAAGAGCGACATAACCTGCGATGTGCAGGATGGAGGCAGGTGTGAAGTTGTGCAGCTGGAGGCCATAGAACTCTAGAATCCCACGGAGGAATGGATGGATTGGAGATCCGACACCCCTCAGTAAGTAGGAAACGAGGCATACTCGCTCCCCCCTGGATGGGTTGGGAAAGTTCTCCGCTTGCTCCCCACCATCGAAGAAGCCAATCCAGCTCGAATGGGGACTAGATATGCAGGAGGAAGAAACCCTTGGGTCTGCAACTTCACTAATTGGCCGTGGGATATGGTACACTTCTCCCAATCTCCCAGCTTGGTGTGGTGAGGGCGAGAGGAAGAGCTGCGAGCGCCGACCATGTTGGGGTGGTTTTTTCGGGCGCGCTCTGATGATTCCTCGCTTGGGGAAGATGGTGTGGATTGGATCTGAAGATCCCCGTCTCTTTAATAGACAATTTATTTACATGGTTAGGGTGGCAAGTATAAAAATGCCCCGACTTCTCGCATTCGCTTGACACGTGGAGGCAAAGACTATTAAGGTACAAAAGCTGATGAGTGTAACATAAAATGGGAAGCCGGACACTGCTCTTTAATACAGGTACTTTGAAGAGTTCGGAGAAGGAACCCGCCTTGCAATGCCGAAGACAATCTGCGTGCCGGACTCACCGTCATTGAAGCCTGGTTCTCAGGCTACTGTGGGAGTCCCGGATTAAGGGGTCCTTGGACAGCCGGATTATATGCATATGCCGGACTGTTGGGCTATGAAGATACAAGATAGAAGACTTCGTCCCGTGTCCGGATGGGACTGTCCTTTGCGTGGGAGGCAAGATTGGCGATTCGGATATGAAGATTCCTTTCTCTGTAACCGACTCTGTGTAACCCTAGCCCCCTCTGGTGTCTATATAAACCGAAGGGTTTAGTCCGTAGGACAACAATCATAACCATAGGCTAGTTCTAGGGTTTAGCCTCTACGATCTCGTGGTTGATTGATGTCTACTACACAACCTTCTTCTTGTGGACGTTGTTGGGCCTGCAAGTGCACAGGTTTGTTGGACAGTAGCAATTTTCCCTCAAGTGGATGACCTAAGGTTTATCAATCCGTAGGAGGCGTAGGATGAAGATGGTCTCTCTCAAACAACCCTGCAACCAAATAACAAAGAGTCTCTTGTGTCCCCAACACACCCAATAAAATGGTAAATTGTATAGGTGCACTAGTTCGGCGAAGAGATGGTGATAAAAGTGCAATATGGATGGTAGATAAAGGTATTTGTAATCTGAAATAATAAAAACAGCAAGGTAACTAATGATAAAAGTGAGCGTAAACAGTATTGCAATGATAGGAAACAAGGCCTAGGGATCATACTTTCACTAGTGCAAGTTCTCTCAACAATAATAACATAGATAGATCATATAACAAGCCCTCAACATGCAACAAAGAGTCACTCCAAAGCCACTAATAGCGGAGAACAAACGTAGAGATTATGGTAGGGTACGAAACCACCTCAAAGTTATTCTTTTGGATCGATCTATAAAAGAGTTCGTACTAGAATAACACCTTAAGACACAAATCAGCCAAAACCCTAGTGTCACCTAGATACTCCATTGTCACCTCAAGTATCCGTGGGCATGATTATACGATATGCATCACACAATCTCAGATTCATCCAACCAACACAAAGTACTTCAAAGAGTGCCCCAAAGTTTCTACCGGAGAGTCAAGAATGTGTGCCAACCCCTATGCATAGGTTCATGGGTGGAACCCGCAAGTTGGTCACCAAAACATACATCAAGAGGCACATGATATCCCATTGTCACCACAGATAAGCACGGCAAGACATACATCAAGTGTTCTCATAAAAGACTCAATCCGATAAGATAACTTCAAAGGGGAAACTCAATTCATCACAAGAGAGTAGAGGGGGAGAAACATCATAAGATCCAACTACAATAGCAAAGCTCGGCATACATAAAGATCGTGCCATAGAGGGAACACGAGAGAGAACACAAGAGAGAGAGAGATCAAACACATAGCTACTGGTACATACCCTCAGCCCCGAGGGTGAACTACTCCCTCCTCGTCATGGAGAGCGCCGGGATGATGAAGATAGCCACCGGTGATGGGATCCCCCCTCTGGCAGGGTGCCGGGAAGGTCTCCCGAGAGGTTTTTGGTGGCTACAGAGGCTTGCGGTGGCGGAACTCCCGATCTATCTTGATATTCGATAGTTTTAGGGTACGTAGGGTTATATAGGTGAAAGAAGTCGGTCGGGAGGTGCTCGAGGGGCCCACGAGAAAGGGGGCCGCCACCCTGTAAGGGGGGCGCGCCCTCCTATCTCGTGGCCTCCTCGAGGCTCTTCTGACGTGAACTCCAAGTCTCCCGGATCATAATCTTCCAAAAAATCACGTTGCCGAAGGTTTCATTCCGTTTAGACTCCGTTTGATATTCCTTTTCTTCGAAATACTGAACCACGCAATAAAACAGCAATATGGGCTGGGCCTCCGGTTAATAGGTTAGTCCCAAAAGTAATATAAAAGTGTATAATAAAGCCCATAATCATTCAAAACAGGTAATATAATAGCATGGAATAATAAAAAATTATAGATACGTTGGAGACGTATCAAGCATCCCCAAGCTTAATTCCTGCTCATCCTCGAGTAGGTAAATGATAAAAACAGAATTTTTGATGTGGAATGCTACCTAGCATGATTCTCCAAGTAATTTCTCTTTATTACGGCATGAATGTTCAGATCCAAATGATTCAAAATAAAAGTTCATATTGAAAAAATAAATAGTAACACTTCAAGCATACTAATCAAAGTGATCATGTCTTCTCAAAATAACATGGCCAAAGAAAGTTATCCCTACAAAATCATATAGTCTGGCTGTTGCTCTATCTTCATCACACAAAGTATTTAATCATGCACAACCCTGATGAAAAGCCAAGCAATTATTTCATACTTTAATAATCTCAAACTCTTTCAACTTTCACGCAATACATGAGCGTGAGCCATGGACATAGCACTATATGTGGAGTAGAAGGGTGGTTGTGGAGAAGACAAAAGGAGAAAACAGTCTCACATCAACTAGGCGTATCAACGGGCTATGGAGATGCCCATTAATAGATATCAATGTGAGTGAGTAGGGATTGCCATGCAACGGATGCACTAGAGCTATAAATATATGAAAGCTCAACAAAAGAAACTAAGTGGGTGTGCATCCAACTTGCTTGCTCACGAAGACCTAGGGCACTTTTGAGGAAGCCCATCATTGGAATATACAAGCCAAGTTCTATAATGAAAAACTCCCACTTGTATATGAAAGTGACAACATATGAGACTCTCTATCATGAAGATCATGGTGCTATTTTAAAGCACAAGTGTGGAAAAAGAGATAGTAGCATTGTCCCTTCTCTCTTTTTCTCTCATTTTATTTTTTTTCTTTTCCTTTTTTTCTTTCTTCTTTTTTCTTTCTTTGGCCTTCTTTTTTTGGCCTTTCTCATTTTTTCTTTTCTCATTGTAAAGTACGAAGTCTCATCCTGACTTGCAGGGGAATCATAGCCTTCGTCCTCCTTTCCTCACAAGGACAATGCTCTAATAATGAAGATCATCACACTTTTATGGATTTACAACTCAAAGCTAGAACAAGATATGACTCTATATGAATGCCTCCAGCAGTGAACCGGTATATGCAATGAATCAAGAGAGACATGTATAAAATTATGAAAGTGGCCTTGCCAAAAATACGATGTCAACTACATGGTCATGCAAAGAGCAATATGACAAAAGTAATGCGTGTCATATGAACGGAACGGTGGAAAGTTGCATGGCAATATATCTCGGAATGGCTATAGAAATGCCATAATAGGTAGGTATGGTGGCTGTTTTGAGGAAGGAGTATGGTGGGTGTATGGTACTGGCGAAAATTGTGCGTCACAAGAGAGGCTAGCAATGGTGGAAGGGTGAAAGAGTGTGTATATTCCATGGACTCAACATTAATCAAGAGAACTCATGTACTTATTGCAAAAATTTAGAAGTCATCAAAAACCAAAGCACTACGTGCATGCTCTGATGACCCACAAGTATAGGGGATCTATCGTAGTCCTTTCGATAAGTAAGAGTACCGAACCCAACAAGGAGCAGAAGGAAATGATAAGCGGTTTTCAGCAAGGTATTCTGTGCAAGTACTGAAATAAGTGGTAACAGATAGTTTTGTGATAAGATAAAGTGTAGTGAGCAACAAGTAACAAAAGTAAATAAAGTGCAGCAAGGTGGCCCAATCCTTTTTGTAGCAAAGGACAAGCCTGAACAAACTCTTATAATAGGAAAAGCACTCCTGAGGACACATGGGAATATCGTCAAGCTAGTTTTCATCACGCTCATATGATTCGCGTTCGGTACTTTGATAATTTGATATGTGGGTGGACCGGTGCTTGGGTACTGCCCTTACTTGGACAAGCATCCCACTTATGATTAACCTCTATTGCAAGCATCCGCAACTACAACAAAAGTATTAAGGTAAACCTAACCATAGCATGAAACATATGGATCCAAATCAGCCCCTTACGAAGCAACGCATAAACTAGGGTTTAAGCTTCTGTCACTCTAGCAACCCATCATCTACTTATTACTTCCCAATGCCTTCCTCTAGGCCCAAATAATGGTGAAGTGTTATGTAGTCGACGTTGACATAACACCACTAGAGGTTAGACAACCTACATCTTATCAAAATATTGAACGAATACCAAATTCACATGACTACTAATAGCAAGACTTCTCCCTTGTTCTCAGGAACAAGCGTAACTACTCACAAAGCATTTTCATGTTCATAATCAGAGGGGTAATAATGTGCATATAGGATCTGAACATATGATCTTCCACCAAATAAACCAACTAGCATCAACTACAAGGAGTAATAAACACTACTAGCAACCTACTAGCACCAATCCCGGACTTGGAGACAAGAATTGGAAACAAGAGATGAACTAGGGTTTGGAGATGAGATGGTGCTGGTGAAGATGTTGATGGAGATTGCCCTCTCCCGACGAGAGGAGGGTTGGTGATGAAGATGGTAATGATTTCCCCCTCCCGGAGGGAAGTGTCCTCGGCAGAACAGCTCTGCCGGAGCACTAGATTGGTTCCGCCAAGGTTCTGCCTCGTGGCGGCAGAGTCTCGTCCCGAAAGGTTGCTTAATATTTTTTTCTCATCGAAAGACTTCATATAGAAGAAGACGGGCATTGGAGAGCCACCAGGGGGCCCACGAGGTAGGGGGCGCGCCCAGGGGGGCGCCCCCTACCCTCGTGAGAAGGGTGTGGGCCCTCTGGCCTTCATCTTTGGCGACGATTTTTCTTTATTTATATTAAGGCATTCCGTGGAGTTTCAGGACTTTTGGAGTTGCGCAGAATGGGCCTCCAATATTTGCTCCTTTTCCAGCCCAGAATTCTAGTTGTCGGCATTCTCCCTCTTCATGTAAACCTTGTATAATAAGAGAGAATAGCCATAAATATTGTGACATAACGTGAAATAACAGCCCATAATGCAATAAATATTGACATAAAAGCATGATGCAAAATGGACGTATCAACTCCCCCAAGCTTAGACCTTGCTTGTCCTCAATCGAAAAGCCGATAACAATAAATATGTCCTCATGTTTAGAGGTAGAGGCGTCGATAAAAAATAAAATACGGACATGAAGGCATCATGATTATTTTCATAACAGCAACATATAAAGATTTTGTCATATGATTACTTATGTTCAAGTGATGATCCTTTCACAAAGCCAAAGTATGAGTCAGAAACCTTATTGGGCACCAACAAATTATACCCTCAGTCATTGAAGCAATTGCAATTTATCATAACATCAGAAAGAGTCTATGTCAGAGCTTAAAAGCAAGTCCACATACTCAACTATCACTTAGTCCTTCATAATTGCTAGCACCCACGTGATACTTGTGGTTATGGAGTTTTAATCGGACACAGAGAAAGATAGGGGCTTATAGTTTTACCCCACAACCTTTTACCTCAAGGGTAATGTCAACAATAATAATTCATGCTCCCCCACATCCAATTAGATATATATATATCATGTTCTTTCCAACGTGCTGAGCTTGCCAAAGGATAAAATGAAAAAGGAAAGGTGAAGGTCACCATGACTCTTGCATAAGGTAGAGGATACTAATAAAAGATAGGCCCTTCGCAGAGGGAAGCAGAGGTTGTCATGCACGTTTAGGGTTGATGCACAAAATCTTAATGCAAAAGAACGTCACTTTATATTGCCCCTTGTATGTGAACCTTTATTATGCAGTCCATCGCTTTTATTTTGTCCACAACAAGTTCGTACAAAGCTTATTTCTCTGCATTAATAAGTCATGCATATTTAGAGAGCAATTTTTATTTCTTGCACCGATGACAACTTACTTGAAGGATCTTACTCAATCCATAGGTAGACATGGTGGACTCTCATGGCAAAACTGGTTTTAAGGGTATTTGGAAGCACAAGTAGTATTTCTACTTGGTGCTAAGAATTTGGCTAGCATGAGGGGAAAGGCAAGCTCAACACGTTAGAGGATCCATGACAACATACTTTATCTCAGATGTAAGAAAACATAAATCATTATGTTGTCTTCCTTGTCCAACATCAACTCTTTAGCATGTCATATTTTAATGAGTGCTCCCAATCATAAAAGATGTCAATGATAATATATCTATATGTGAAACCTCTCTTTCCTTATTACTTCCTATTAATTGCAACAATGGCCAAAGCTAAATTTGCCAACTCCCAACAACTTTTAATCATCAAACTCTTTCTATGTGAAGTCATTACTTTCACTAAGATCAAGATGAACTCATGGATTCTTTTTATTCTTTTTCTTCTAATCACCCAAGATCATGGCAAAATACTCCAGCCCTTGACTCAACACTAATCTTTATTATATAGCTCACGGACTCGATTACAAAGAAGGATCATAAAGTAAAACTCAAAACCAGATCATGCCATGATTTTATTCTACTAAATCAAGATACTACTAATAGGATCGAACTAACAAAAGCGGTAAATATAGGAGTTGTGATGGTGATACGATACCAGGGCACCTCCCCCAAGCTTGGCAGTTTGCCAAGTGGAGTGCCCATACCCAAGTGATTATATCCTCGGAGGTGATGGAGGTGGTGATGAAGACGATGGATAATCGCACATCGAGCGTAAAAGTTCCTCCAACTTGCGGATAATGCCCTTGAGCCCAGCAATATGATCCTTCAACAAAATATTCTCCTGTGTAAGATACTTGTTTTGTATGCGGGCTAACTCAATCATCTGGAAGGCTTCAATATCTGTTGGAGTGAAAAGATTAGGTAAAGGTTGAGGGATGTCTTCTTCTTTCACCACCGGAGCTTGAACCTCCATAGCCTTCTTGATCCTTTCATCCTTGTTAATCTCTTTTGGTTCCTCTCTTTTCAACTCTATCTTCAATAGCCAGGCATCCTTGTCTTCGTTGTTGAAGGAGGGAGAAGTCATGGTGCTCTAAATCTGCACAGAAATAGCTCGAAACGAAAATAGAGGATATTTTCGTGATACGAGAGTCAAAACCTTCGGGAGTATATATAATGAATTTTTACCGATCAAAATACATATCGTGCAAGCAAATGGAGTCCAGAGGGCACACGAGGTGCTCACGAGGTAGGGAGGCGCGCCCAGGGGGTAGGGCGCGCCCTCCACCCTCGTGGAGGCCTCGTGTCCTCCCCGGACTGCTACTTATTTTTCTATTTTTCTAAATATTCCAAAACGGAGAAATATTGCCTTAAAAATTGTTTTGGAGTCGGTTTACTTACCGTACCACATACCTATTCCTTTTCAGAGTCTGAAACGGGCTGGAAGGTGTCCTTTATGTATTCCTTCGGGGTTACGGTTTCAATAATGTTAGTTTCAACATTTATGGGATTACCTGAAATATAGTGTTTAATCTTTTGACCGTTTACCACCTTCGGATTTGTGCCTGCGAAATTGTTGATTTTTATGGCACCAGAACGATAGACCTCCTCGATAACGTAGGGACCTTCCCATTTGGAGAGAAGTTTTCCTGCAAAAAATCTTAAACGGGAGTTGTATAGCAATACATAATCACCTACATTAAACTCACGCTTTTTTATCCTTTTTTCATGCCATCTTTTGACGTTTTCTTTAAAAAACTTGGCATTTTTATAAGCTTGGGTTCTCCATTCATCAAGCGAGCTAATATCAAATAACCTCTTCTCACCAGCAAGTTTGAAATCATAGTTAAGCTCTTTAATAGCCCAGTATGCCTTATGTTCTAGTTTGAGAGGTAAGTGACAAGCTTTCCCATAAACCATTTTATACGGAGACATACCCATAGGATTTTTGTATGCAGTTATATAGGCCCATAATGCATCATCCAGTTTCTTGGACCAATTCTTTCTAGACCTATTCACAGTCTTTTGCAAAATTAATTTGAGCTCTCTGTTGCTCAACTCTACTTGACCACTAGACTGCGGGTGATATGGAGATGCAATTCTATGATTAACGTCGTATTTAGCAAGCATCTTACATAAAGCACCATGAATAAAGTGTGAACCACCATCAGTCATAAGATATCTAGGGACTCCAAACCTCGGAAAAATAACGTCCTTAAGCATTTTAATAGAGGTGTTATGATCACCACTACTAGTTGGAATAGCTTCTACCCATTTAGTAATGAAATCAACAACAACTAAAATATAAGTATATCCATTAGAGGCAGGAAAAGGTCCCATATAATCAAAGCCCCATACATCAAATGGTTCAATAACAAGTGAATAATTCATAGGCATTTCTTGACGTCTACTAATATTACCAATTCTTTGACATTCATCGCAAGACAAAACAAACTTACGGGCATCCTTGAAGAGAGTAGGCCAACAAAAACCGGATTGCAATACCTTATGTGCAGTTGTACCTCCAGCGTGGTGTCCTCCATAAGCTTCGGAGTGGCACTTGCGTAGGATCTGTTCCTGTTCATGCTCAGGTACACAACGTCTAATAACACCATCTATTCCTTCTTTATAAAGATGTGGGTCATCCCAAAAGTAATGTGCGGGTCATAGAAAAACTTTCTCTTTTGTTGGTATGTGAAGCTAGGCGGTATAAATTTAGCAACAATATAATTAGCATAATCAGCATACCATGGAGTGCTACGAGAGTTACTTATGACATTTAATTGTTCATTAGGAAAGCTATCATCAATAGGTAGTGGGTCATTAAGAACATTCTCTAACCTAGACAAGTTGTCTGCAATGGGGTTCTCAGCTCCCTTTCTATCAACAATATGTAAATCAAATTCTTGCAGCAGGAGAACCCATCTAATGAGTCTAGGTTTTGCATCTTTCTTTTCCATAAGATATTTAATAGAAGCATGATCAGTGTGAATAGTAACTTTGGAATCAACAATATAAGGTCTAAACTTATCACAAGCAAACACGACTGCTAAAAGTTCCTTTTCGGTAGTAGCATAATTTCTTTGAGCACTATCTAGAGTCTTACTGGCATAATGGATAACATTTAATTTCTTATCGACTCTTTGCCCTAGAACAGCACCTACAACATAATCACTAGCATCACACATAATTTCAAAGGGTAAATTCCAATCAGGTGGATGAACAACAGGTGCAAAGACTAATGCTTTCTTAAGTATTTCAAATGCTTCTACACAATCATCATCAAAGACAAATGGTACATCTTTTTGTAATAAATTAGTCAGAGGCCGAGAGATTTTTGAGAAGTCCTTAATTAACCTCCTATAAAATCCGGCGTGACCAAGGAAACTTCTTATACCTTTGATGTCCTTGGGACATGGCATCTTTTCAATAGCATCAACCTTGGCTTTATCAACTTCAATACCTCTTTCAGAAACTTTGTGCCCCAAGACAATACCTTCATTAACCATAAAGTGGCATTTCTCCCAATTCAACACAAGATTAGTTTCTTCACATCTCTGCAAAACTCGAGCAAGATTGCTCAAGCAATCATCAAAAGAGGAACCATAGACGGAAAAGTCGTCCATGAAAACCTCACAAATTTTCTCGCAAAAGTCAGAGAATATAGCCATCATGCATCTTTGAAAGGTAGCAGGTGCATTACATAAACCAAAAGGCATACGTCTATAAGCAAAAGTACCAAAAGGGCATGTAAATGTAGTCTTTGATTGATCTTTAGCCGACACAGGTATTTGAGAAAAAATGGAATAAGCATCTAGAAAGCAATAGTGTGTATGTTTGCATAATCTTTCTAGCATTTGATCAATAAAAGGTAAGGGGTAATGATCTTTCTTAGTAGCCCTATTTAATTTGCGGAAATCAATTGCCATCCTATAACCTATGATGATTCTTTGCGGAATCAATTCATCTTTATCATTAGGGACAACAGTAACACCTCCCTTCTTAGGGACACAATGGACAGGACTTACCCACTGACTATCAGCAACAGGATAAATTATACCTGCCTCTAGAAGCTTGAGTAGGTCTTTTCTTACCACTTCTTTCATTTTAGGATTCAAACGTCGTTGAGGATCACAAACTGGTTTGGCATCAGCTTCCAAATTTATTTTATGTTGACATAGAGTGGGACTGATGCCCTTAAGATCATCTAGAGTATATCCAATAGCAGCATGATGCTTCTTCAGAGTTTTCAATAATCTTTCTTCCTCATGCTGAAAGGTTAGCACTAATAATAACAGGATATATTTTCTTTTCATCAAGATAAGCATATTTAAGATTATCAGGCAACGGTTTAAGCTCAAACACGGGATCACCCTTGGGTGGAGGAGGATCCCCTAGAATTTCAACAGGTAAATTGTGTTGCAGAATAGGTTCCTGTTTAAAGAATACTTCATCTATCTCCCTTCTTTCATTCATGAACATATCATTTTCATGGTCTAGCAAATATTGTTCTAAAGGGTCACTAGGAGGTACGGCAATAGAAGCAAGACAAATAATTTCATCCTTACTAGGCAATTCTTCCTCATGATGTTGTTTACTAAATTTAGAGAAATTAAACTCATGAACCATATCATCCAAGCCAATAGTAACAACATTCTTTTCGCTGTCTATTTTAGCATTAACAGTATCCAAGAAGGGTCTACCAAATATAATGGGACAAAAGCTATCCTGTGGAGAACCAAGAACAAGAAAATCAGCAGGATATTTGGTTTTCCCACACAAGACTTCAACATCTCTAACAATTCCCACTGGAGATATAGTGTCTCTATTGGCAAGTTTAATTGTAACATCAATATCTTCTAACTCAGGAGGTGCAATATCATGCATAATTTCTTTCGATAAGTCAATGGGTATAACACTAGCACTAGCACCCATATCACATAAGCCATGACAATAATGATCTCCTATTTTAACAGAAATAACAGGCACGCCTACCACAGGTCTATGTTTATCTCTATCACAGGGTTTAGCAATTCTAGCGGTTTCACCAGAGAATTGAATAACATGCCCATCAATATTATCGGACAAGAGATCTTTAACAATAGCAATATTAGGTTCTACTTTGACTTGCTCAGGAGGGGTATAAGTTCTAATATTGCTTTTACGAACAACAGTTGAAGCTTTAGCATGATCCTTCATTCTAACAGGGCAAGGTGGTTTCTCAACATAAGAAGTGGGAACAATAGGATCATTATACGTGACAGTCTTTTCTTCAACTTTAATAGGTGCAGCTACTTTTACTTCTATGGGAGGATGATATTTAAACCACTTCTCCTTGGGGAGATCAACATAAGTAGCAAAAGATTCACAGAAAGAACCTACTATCTCAGAGTCAAGTCCATATTTAGTGCTAAACTTCCGGAAAATATCGGTATCCATAAAAGATTTAACACAATCAAACATAGGTGTCATACCTGACTTCTTACCTTCGTCGAGGTCCCAATCTTCAGAGTTGCATTTAATTCTATCCAATAAATTCCATCTAAATTCAATAGTCTTCATCATAAAAGAGCCAACACAACAATTATCGAGCATGGTGCGATTGTTTTCAGAAAGCCGAACATAGAAATTTGCATAATCACTTCTCTTGCGAGCTCATGATTAGGGCATGAATATAACATTGATTTAAGCCTCCCCCAAGCTTGAGCGATGCTTTCTCCTTCGCGAGGCCAAAAATTATATATATAATTGCGATAACGATGAACAAGATGCATAGGGTAATACTTTTGATGAAATTCCAATTTCAATCTTTTATAGTTCCATGATCTCATATCATCACATAGCCTATACCATGTCAATGTGTCTCCCTCCAAAGATAAAGGGAAAGCCTTCTTCTTAACAACATCATCGGGTATACATGCAAGCTTAAATAGTCCACAAATATCATCCATGTAGCGTAGATGTTCGTCAGGATGCTTTGTTCCATCTCCTGCAAAAGTGTTAGCTAACAGTTTTTCCATCATACCCGAAGGAATTTGAAAAGGAGTTTCATTTTCAGTAGGTTCAATAGGTTCAGTAGGTTGAGGAGCAACTCTTGGCTCAACTGGACGGGGTGAAGATACCCCGAACAAGCCCCTCAGACAATTAATTTCCATAGTAACAAGTGACAGAAAATTTCAGCACACTAAATAAATTTTTCCTTACCAAATTCCACCTACCAAAGGCGCTTCACTCCCCAGCAACGGCTCCAGAAAAGAGTCTTGATGACCCACAAGTATAGGGGATCTATCGTAGTCCATTCGATAAGTAAGAGTGTCAAACCCAACGAGGAGCAGAAGGAAATGATAAGCGGTTTTCAGCAAGGTATTCTCTGCAAGTACTGAAATAAGTGGTAACAGATAGTTTTGTGATAAGATAAAGTGTAGCGAGCAACAAGTAACAAAAGTAAATAAAGTGCAGCAAGGTGTCCCAATCCTTTTTATAGCAAAGGAAAAGCCTGAACAAACTCTTATAATAGGAAAAGCGCTCCCGAGGACACATCGGAATATCGTCAAGCTAGTTTTCATCATGCTCATATGATTCGCGTTCGGTACTTTGATAATTTGATATGTGGGTGGACCGGTGCTTGGGTACTGCCCTTACTTGGACAAGCATCCCACTTATGATTAACCTCTATTGCAAGCATCCGCAACTACAACAAAAGTATTAAGGTAAACCTAACCATAGCATGAAACATATGGATCCAAATCAGCCCCTTACGAAGCAACGCATAAACTAGGTTTTAAGCTTCTGTCACTCTAGCAACCCATCATCTACTTATTACTTCCCAATGCCTTCCTCTAGGCCCAAATAATGGTGAAGTGTTATGTAGTCGACGTTCACATAACACCACTAGAGGTTAGACAACATACATCTTATCAAAATATCGAACGAATACCAAATTCACATGACTACTAATAGCAAGACTTCTCCCTTGTCCTCAGGAACAAACGTAACTACTCACAAAGCATATTCATATTCATAATAAGAGGGGTAATAATGTGCATATAGGATCTGAACATATGATCTTCCACCAAATAAACCAACTAGCATCAACTACAAGGAGTAATCAACACTACTAGCAACCTACTAGCACCATTCCCGGACTTGGAGACAAGAATTGGATACAAGATATGAACTAGGGTTAGGAGATGAGATGGTGCTGGTGAGAGGAGGGTTGGTGATGACGATGGTGATGATTTCCCCCTCCCGGAGGGAAGTGTCGCCGGCAGAACAGCTCTGCCGGAGCCCTAGATTGGTTCCGCCAAGGTTCCGCCTCGTGGCGGAGGAGTCTCGTCCCGAAAGGTTGTTTAATATTTTTTTCTCATCAAAAGACTTCATATAGGAGAAGACGGGCATCGGAGAGCCACCAGGGGCCCATGAGGTAGAGGGCGCGCCCAGGGGGGCGCGCCCACCACCCTCATGAGAAGGGTGTGGGCCCCCTGGCCTTCATCATGGCGACGATTTTTCTTTATTTATTTTAAGGCATTCCGTGGAGTTTCAGGACTTTTGGAGTTGCGCAGAATGGGCCTCCAATATTTGCTCCTTTTCCAGCCCAGAATTCCAGCTGCCGGCATTCTCCCTCTTCAAGTAAACCTTGTGAAATAAGAGAGGATAGCCATAAATATTGTGACATAACGTGAAATAACAGCCCATAATGCAATAAATATTGACATAAAATCATGATGCAAAATGGATGTATCATGCTCCTAGGGGGATAGATTGGTAGGAAAAGACCATCGCTCGTCTCCGACCGCCACTCATAAGGAAGACAATAAATAAATAAAATTGTGCTCCAACTTCATCACAAAGCGGTTCACCATACGTGCATGCTACGGGAATCACAAACTTCAACACAAGCATTCTTTAAATTCATAATCACCCAACTAGCATGACTTTAATTATTACTACCTCCATATCTCAAAACAATTATCAAGCAGCAAATTGATCATAGCATCCAATTCACCTCCTATGAAAGTTTTCGTTCAAATTACCATGATGTTTAAGACTCTCAAGATAATATAAGTGAAGCATGAGAGACTAGCAATTTCTACAAAATATAACCACCGTTGTGCTCTAAAAGATATAAGTGAAGTACTAGAGCAAACGACAAACTACTCCAACAAGATATAAGTTAAGATCAATGAGTAGCTAAATAATTATGCCACTATGTGAAGACTCTCTCAATAATTATGCCACTATGTGAAGACTCTCTCTCATTAAATAATTTCAGATCTTGGTATTGTATTCAAGCAGCAAGCAAAACAAAATAAAATGACATTGCAAGGATAGCACAACTCATGTGAAGAAGCAAAAACTTAGGCTCAACCGATACTAACCGATAGTTGTTGAAGAGGAAAGGTGGGATGCCTACCGGGGCATCACCAAGCTTAGATGCTTGAGACTTCTTGAAATATTATCTTGGGGTGCCTTGGTTATCCCCAAGCTTGAACTTTTGTGTCTCCTTAATTCCTCTCATATCATGGTTTCTCTTTTTATCAAAAGCTTCATTCACAACAAACTCAACAAGAACTTGTGAGATAGGTTAGTATAAACCAATGCAAAACCTTATAATTTTCTACTATAAAAAATCACTATCATTATTATTCAACATTGCATACTAAATGCCTCTGCATATTTAATACTCCTATCCTCAAATAGAATCATTAAACAAGCAAACATATGCAAACAACGCAAACATAACAGCAATCTGCCAAAACAGTACAGTCTGTAAAGAATGCAAGAGTATCAATACTTCCCCGACTCCAAAAATTATGAACTAAAATTCCCACTGTAATAAATTTATCAGATCTCAATATGCAAAAATATTCAACGTTAGACCATGCTCTGAATTTTCTAGAGAATTTTTGCAACAGCGGTAAACTTTCTGTTTTCAAACAGCAACATGTATACTAGCAAAATAAGCATGGCAAAGGCTATCCTTGAAACTTTTATTGAACTAAAGAATAAAAGCATTATTCTAACTAACAGAAAACAAAAACTGACAAAAGAAAATGACGCTCCAAGCAAAACACATATCATGTGGTGAATAAAAATATAGGTCCAAGTAAAATTACCGATGAACGAAGACGAAAGAGGGGGTGTCTTCCGGGGCATCCCCAAGCTTAGGCTCTTTGTTGTCCTTGGATATTACCTTGGGGTGCCTTGGGCATCCCCAAGCTTACGCTCTTGCCACTCCTTATTCCGTAGTCCATCGAATCTTTACTCAAAACTTGAAAACTTCAACCACACAAAACTCAAAACAAAACTCGTAAGCTCCGTTAGTATAAGAAAATAAAACCACCACTTAGGTACTGTAATGAACTCCTTATAAATTCATATTGGTGTAATATCTACTGTCTTCTAACTTCTCTATGGTTCATACCCCCCGATACTACTCATAGATTCATTAAAATAAGCAAACAACACATAGAAAACAGAATCTGTCAAAAACAGAACAGTCTGTAGTAATCTGTATCAAACGTATACTTCTGGAACCCCAAAAATTATGAAATAAATTGCTGGAACTGAGTAATTTGTCTATTAATCATCTGCAAAAATAATCAACCTAAAAGCACTCTCCAGTAAAAAATTGCAGCTAATCTTGTGAGCGCAAAAGTTTCTGTTTTTTACAGCAAGATCACATAGACTTCACCCAAGTCTTCCCAAAGGTTCCACTTGGCACTTTATCGAAATAAAAGCTATAAAACATGATTACTACAGTAGCATAATCATGTGGACACACAAAAACAGTAAGTATAAATATTGTGTTGCCTCCCAACAAGCGCTTTTCTTTAATGCCTTTTCAGCTAGGCATGATGATGGTAATGATGCTCACATAAAAGATAAGAATTGAAACATAACGGGAGCATCATGAAGCATATGACAAGCACATTTAAGCCTAACCCACTTCCTATGCATAGGGATTTTGTGGGACAATAACTTATGGGAACAATAATCAACTAGCATAGGAAGGTAACACAAGCATAACTTCAAAATTTTAAGCACATAGAGAGGAAACTTGACATTACTGCAATTCCTACCAGCATATATTCCTCCCTCATAATAATTTTCATTAGCATAATGAATGAATTCAACAATGTAACCAGCACCTAAAGAATTCTTTTCATGATCTACTTGCATAGAAAATTTACTACTCTCCACATAAGCAAATTTCTTCTCATGAATAGTAGAGGGAGCAAACTCAACAAAATAATTATCATGTGAGGCATAATCCAATTGAAAACTAAAATCATGATGACACGTTACATGGTTATCATTATTCCTAATAGCATAAAAGTCATCACAATAATCATCATAGATAGCAACTTTGTTCTGTTAATCAATTGGGACCTCTTCCGAAATAGTGGAATCATCTCTAAATAAAGTTTACACTCTTCCAAATCCACTTTCATCAATATAATCATCATAGATAGGAGGCATGCTTTCATCATAAGAAATATTCTCATCAAAACTTGGGGGACTAAAAATATCATATTCATCAAACATAGCTTCCCCAAGCTTGTGGCTTTGCATATCATTAGCATCATGGATATTCAAGGAATTCATACTAATAACATTGCAATCATGCTCATCATACAAAGATTTAGTATCAAACATTTTAATGCATTCTTCTTCTAGCACTTGAGCACAATTTTGCTTTCCATCAAACTCATGAAAGATATTAAAAATATGAAGCGTACGAGACAAACTCAACTCCTTTTTTTTGTAATTTTCTTTTATAGACTAAACTAGTGATAAAACAAGAAAAAAAAGACTTGATTGAAAGATCTAAAGATATACCTTCAAGTGCTAACCTCCCCGGCAACGGCGCCAGAAAAGAGCTTACTTGATGGGGTGTGAGTGAGTGCCCTTTATCTAGCCTCCCCGGCAATGGCGCTAGAAAAGAGCTTGATGTCTACTACACAACCTTATTCTTGTAGACGTTGTTGGGCTTGCAAGTGCACAGGTTTGTAGGACAATAGTAAATTTCCCTCAAGTGGATGACCTAAGGTTTATCAATCCGTAGGAGGCGTAGGATGAAGATGGTCTCTCTCAAACAACCCTGCAACCAAATAACAAAAAGTCTCTTGTGTCCCCAACACACCCAATACAATGGTAAATTGTATAGGTGCACTAGTTCGGCGAAGAGATGGTGATAAAAGTGCAATATGGATGGTAGATAAAGGTATTTGTAATCTGAAATAATAAAAACAGCAAGGTAACTAATGATAAAAGTGAGCGTAAACAGTATTGCAATGATAGGAAACAAGGCCTAGGGATCATACTTTCACTAGTGCAAGTTCTCTCAACAATAATAACATAGATAGATCATATAACAAGCCCTCAGCATGCAACAAAGAGTCACTCCAAAGCCACTAATAGCGGAGAACAAACGTAGAGATTATGGTAGGGTACGAAACCACCTCAAAGTTATTCTTTCGGATCGATCTATAAAAGAGTTCGTACTAGAATAACACCTTAAGACACAAATCAACCAAAACCCTAATGTCACCTTGATACTCCATTGTCACCTCAAGTATCCGTGGGCATGATTATATGATATGCATCACACAATCTCAGATTCATCCAACCAACACAAAGTACTTCAAAGAGTGCCCCAAAGTTTCTACCGGAGAGTCAGGAACGTGTGCCAACCCCTATGCATAGGTTCATGGGTGGAACCCGCGAGTTGGTCACCAAAACATACATCAAGAGGCACATGATATCCCATTGTCACCACAGATAAGCACGGCAAGACATACATCAAGTGTTCTCATAAAAGACTCAATCCGATAAGATAACTTCAAAGGGGAAACTCAATTCATCACAAGAGAGTAGAGGGGGAGAAACATCATAAGATCCAACTACAATAGCAAAGCTCGGGATACATCAAGATCGTGCCATAGAGGGAACACGAGAGAGAGAGAGATCACACACATAGCTACTGGTACATAGCCTCAGCCCCGAGGGTGAACTACTCCCTCCTCGTCATGGAGAGCGCCGGGATGATGAAGATGGCCACCGATGATGGGATCCCCCCTCCGGCAGGGTGCCGGGTAGGGCTCCCGAGAGGTTTTTGGTGGCTACAAAGGCTTGCGGCGGAGGAACTCCTGATCTATCTTGATATTCGATATTTTTAGGGTACGTAGGGTTATATAGGAAAAAGAAGTCGGTCGGGAGGTGCTCGAGGGGCCCACGAGACAGGGGGCCGCCACCCTATAAGGGGGGCATGCCCTCCTATCTTGTGGCCTCCTCGAGGCTCTTCTCATGTGAACTCCAAGTCTCCCGGATCATAATCTTCCAAAAAATCACGTTGCCGAAGGATTCATTCCGTTTGGACTCCGTTTGATATTCCTTTTCTTCGAAATACTGAAACAGGCAATAAAATAGCAATATGGGATGGGCCTCCGGTTAATAGGTTAGTCCCAAAAGTAATATAGAAGTGTATAATAAAGCCCATAATCATTCAAAACAGGTAATATAATAGCATGGAACAATAAAAAATTATAGATACGTTAGAGACGTATCATAGATCAACTCTTGTAATACTCATATCATCAAGATCAATCAAGCAGAAAGTAGGGTATTACCTCCATCGAGAGGGCCTGAACCTGGGTAAACATTGTGTCCCCGCCCTCCTGTTACCATTAGCCTTAGACGCAAAGTTCGGGACCCCCTACCCAAGATCCGCCAGTTTTGACACTGACAGCAACCCATAGAGAATAAATGGATCTTCAAGAAGAAGACTGACGCCGATGATATTTTTACTGTCTTTAAAGCTTGACTTGTTGCAAAGGGTTTTCGACAAGTTCAAGGAGTTGACTACGATGAGATGTTCTCACCCGTAGTGATGCTTAAGTCTGTCCGAATCTTGTTAGCAATTGCCACATTTTATGATTATGAAATCTGGAAAATGGATGTCAAAACTGCATTCCTTAATGGATTTCTTAAAGAAGAGGTGTATATAATGCAACCAAAAGGTTTTGTCGATCCTAAAGGTGCTAACAAAGTGTGCAAGCTCCAGCGATCCATTTATGGACTGGTGCAAGCATCTCGGAGTTAGAATATACACTTTGATGAGGTGATCAAAGCATATGGTTTTATACAGACTTTTGGAGAAGCCTGTATTTTCAAGAAAGTGAGTGGGAGCTCTATAGAATTTCTAATATTATATGTGGATGACATATAGTTGATTGGAAATGATGTAGAATTTCTGGATAGCATAAAAGGATACTTGAACAACAGTTTTTCAATGAAAGACCTCGGTGAAGCTGCTTACATATTGGGCATCAAGATCTATAGAGATAGATCAAGACGCTTGATAGGAATTTCACAAAGCACATACCTTGATAAAGTTTTGAAGAAGTTCAAAATGGATCAGTCAAAGAAAGGGTTCTTGCGTATTTTACAAGGTGTGAAGTTGAGTTAGACTCAATGCCCGACCACTTCAGAAGATAGAGAGAAAATGAAAATCATTCCCTATGCTTCAACCATAGGTTCTATCATGTATGCTATGATATGTACTAGACCTGATGTGTGCCTTGCTATAAGTTTAGGAGGGAGGTACAAAAGTAATCCAGGAGTGGATCACTGGACAGCGGTCAAGAACATCCTGTAGTACCTGAAAAGGACTATGGATATGCTTCTCGTTTATGAGGTGACAAAGAGCTTGTCGTAAATGGTTGCATCGACGCAAGCTTTGACACTAATCTGGATGACTCTAAGTCACAATCCGGATACGTATTTTTATTGAATGGTGGAGCTGTCAGTTGGTGCAGTTCCAACCAAAGTATCGTGGCGGGATCTACGTGTGAAGTGGAGTACGTAGCTGCTTCTGAATCAGCAAATGAAGGAGTCTGGATGAAGGAGTTCATATCCGATCTAGGTGTAATACCTAGTGCATCGGGTCCAATGAAAATCTTTTGTGACAATACTAGAGCAATTGCCTTGGGGAAGGAATCTAGATTTCACAAAAATACCAAACACATCAAGAGATGCTTCAACTCCATCCGAGATTTGGCCAAGGTGGGAGACATAGAGATTTGCATAATACATACGGATCTGAATGTTGCAGACCCGTTTACTAAGCCTCTACCACGAGCAAAACATGATCAGCACCATGACTCCATGGAAGTTAGATTCATTACGATGTAATCTAGATTATTGACTCTAGTAAGAGTGGGAGACTGAAGGAAATATGCCCTAGAGGCAATAATAAATTAAGTTGTTATTTTATATTTCCTTATTCATGATAAATGTTTATTATTCATGCTAGAATTGTATTAACCGGAAACTTGATACATGTGTGGATACAAAGACAAAACAACGTGTCCCTAGTATGCCTCTACTAGACTAGCTCGTTGATCAAAATAAGGTTACGTTTCCTGGCCATGGACATGAGTTGTCATTTGAGAACGGGATCACATCATTAGTAGAATGATGTGATGGACAAGACCCATCCGTTAGCTTGGCATAATGATTGTTTAGTTTTATTGCTACTGCTTTCTTCGTGTCAAATATATATTCCTCCGACTATCAGATTATGCAACTCCCGGACACCGGAGGAATGCCTTGTGTGCTATCAAACGTCACAACATAACTAGGTGATTTTAAAGATGCTCTACAGGTATGTCCGAAGGTGTTTGTTGGGTTAGCATAGATCGAGATTAGGATTAGTCACTCCGAGTATCAGAGAAGTATCTCTGGGCCCTCTCGGTAATGCACATTGTAAGAAGCCTTGCAAGCAATGTGACTAATGAGTTGGTAACGGTATGATGCACTATAGAACTAGTAAAGAGACTTGCTGGTCATGAGATTGAACTAGGTGTGAAGATACTAACGATCGAATCTCGGGCAAGTAACATAACAATGACAAAGGGAATAACTATATTGACATTGCGGTTCGACCGATAAAGATCTTTGTAGAATATTTGGGAACCTATATGAGCATCCAGGTTCAGCTATTGGTTATTGACCGGAGAGGTGTCTCGGTCATGTCTACGTGGTTCTCGAACCCGTAGGGTCCGCACGCTTAATGTTCGATGACGATTGGTATTATATGAGTTATGTGTTTTGGTGACTGTCATGGAATTGTCCCGTCAGATGCCCTAGCATGAGGACTTAGGTGTGGAGCCATCACAACGTAGTTAGCTTTAAGGGGTTAAAATGGGACAAGGGACACAAAGAGTTTATACTGGTTCAGCCTCTCGCAGTGGAGCTAAAGGCCCACTCTAGTTTAGGGTTGTATTGCTTGGGCTTCGATTACCAGGGAGCGAATACGCTTGACCTAGTTCTCGATATCTTCTTTCTTGCCCTAAACTGCCGCCGGGTCACCCCTTTATATACATAGGTTGATGCCCGGCGGCCTACAGAGTCCCGGCCGGCTCATACACAATGTGTCCGGCTTGGTGACAGAATCTATATTTTCCTTAACATACAAGTTAACATATGGAGGTTTACGGCCGTGGGCTTCAAGTCGCCTTTGGGTCATGGGCCTTCAGTATGCTTGCTTCATGAACCACCATCTTCAACATCTTCATTGGCCTTGTCATTATGAACTGCCAGTGGTATGACCCAGCCCCTCCTGGCCGGGTCATACCCAATAGTTATATCCCCAACATTAGGCCCCAGGTTGATGTGAACCTGTTCATATCAATCTTCCACACTTAGAAAAATCCTTCCTCATTTGTTCTTGAGAGATCTTGTAACCTGCCATGATGTCATCTCCTAGGATTGTGGTAACCCACCGTGACGTCACCTGCCAATAATATTACACAAGGGCCAAATCTTAATATACCTTCTCTTTTAATAAATCTTTGAAAATCGGGGCGTCTGTGTTGTCACATATCCATCTTTTAACCTCCTCGATTCCCGCACATGCCACTTATCCTCCAGCCTTATAAATAGAGCCAGGGGTCCCTTTCACTTTTCCCCCTTGCCTCCTCGTCTCCATCTTCTACCTCATGACGCCTCTACGCCCGAGCACTGCCACCACCGTCAACCTTCACCACTGCTTGGACTACGGCCACTGCATCAACCTGAACTGACCAGAGTCTGTCCGTGTGCCTCCGCTGTTCAGTAGCTCCGGTGAGTTTTCCCCTTTCCTCTCACCGTAGATCCCATTAGGGTTTCCACGAGTTCGTCGAAGTTCATCTCCGCCCTTCTTCGTTCTTCACTGTATTTTGAGATTTTTGATCCAAACTTTTATACTCCTCCTGCGTGGCAGTAGTTTTAGTACTCATTTTTGATATTAGAGCATCTCCTCTGCGTGAGAAATCCAATCTGGTCACATAATCTGCTCAACTGCTGCAACTTAGGTTTAGATATTTTCCATTATTTGAAGTGTCGTAGATCTAAAATCATAGCATCAATCTGTGAAATCTGTTTTTCCAACATTTAGCAAATTTTCCACTCTCAGATTTGTAAATAAATAATTGTATGGGCGGCTTGGATCATTAACCATAACCCATCAGGTACCATTAGTCCCCTCTTAAGCCGCCAATAGCTCACCTTGATAACTTCAATACCATCCTCCGGCTTAACACCTTTGCATGCATGTTTATAATTTTTGTCCTTTAAACCAACAGCGGGCTTAACCACATAATCTTA
This sequence comes from Triticum dicoccoides, assembly GCF_002162155.2. Taxonomy (NCBI): domain Eukaryota; kingdom Viridiplantae; phylum Streptophyta; class Magnoliopsida; order Poales; family Poaceae; genus Triticum; species Triticum dicoccoides. The sequence goes on along the minus strand of NC_041387.1, from coordinate 543,403,347 downwards.
AACCGGCATAATCCTCCTTTCAGATCATCAAAAATGACTCATACATACATAGCCTGTAACTGGGTCCCATCCTGGGTCACCGAAGAAGACCTGAACAATTTCATTGCAACTGGCACCTTAGCCAAGAAAGAGGACATCCACTGGAGGGTCCCTCGCGAACAAAATTGATACGTCTCCAATGTATCTACTTTTCCAAACACTTTTTCCCTTGTTTTGGACTCTAACTTGCATGATTTGAATCAAACTGACCCGGACTCACGTTGTTTTCAGCAGAACTGCCATGATGTTGTTTTATGTGTAGAAAAGAAAAGTTCTCGGAATGTCCTGAAAATCCACGGAGACACTTTTTGTAATTAATAAGAATTTTTAGGCGAAAGAAATACATCAGGGGGCCCAGGGCCTGTCCACGAGACAGGGGGGCGCGCCCCCCTATCTCGTGGGCCCCCTGGAGCTCCACCGACCTCAACTCCAACTCCATATATTCCGTCTTGTGGAGAAAAAAATCAGAGATAAAGTTTCATCGCGTTTTACGACACGGAGCCGCCGCCAAACCCTAATCTCTCTCGGGAGGGCTGATCTGGAGTCTGTTCGGGGCTCCGGAGAGGGGGATTCGTAGCCGTCGTCATCATCAACCAGCCTCCATCACCAATTTCATGATGCTCACCGCCGTGCGTGAGTAATTCCATCGTAGGCTTGCTGGACGGTGATGGGTTGGATGAGATTTACCATGTAATCAAGTTAGTTTTGTTAGGGTTTGATCCCTAGTATCCACTATGTTCTGAGATTGATGTTGCTATGACTTTGCTATGCTTAATGCTTGTCACTAGGACCCGAGTGCCATGATTTCAGATCTGAACCTATTATGTTTTCATGAATATATGTGAGTCTTGATCCTATCTTGCAAGTCTATAGTCACCTATTATGTGTTATGATTTGACAACCCCGAAGTGACAATAATCGGGATACTTCTCGGTGATGACCGTAGTTTGAGGAGTTCATGTATTCACTATGTGTTAATGCTTTGGTCCGGTTCTCTATTAAAAGGAGGCCTTAATATCCCTTAGTTTCTACTAGGACCCCGCTGCCACGGGAGGATAGGACAAAAGATGTCATGCAAGTTCTTTTCCATAAGCACATATGACTATTTACGGAATACATGCCTACATTACATTGATGAACTGGAGCTAGTTCTATGTCACCATATGCTATAGCTATTACATGAGGAATCGCATCCGGCATAATTATCCATCACTGATCCATTGCCTACGAGCTTTTCATATATTGTTCTTCGCTTATTTACTATTCCGTTGCTACTGTTACAACTGCTGCAAAAACCCAAAAACATCGATCTTTACTTTTGCTACCGTTACCCTTATTATCATACCACCTTTGCTACTAAATGCCTTGCTGCATATACTAAGTTATCCAGGTGTCGTTGAATTGACAACTCAATTGCTAATACTCAAGAATATTCTTTGGCTCCCCTTGTGTAGAATCAATAAATTTGGGTTGTACTTCACCGTTGAAAGCTGTTGCGATCCCCTACACTTGTGGGTTATCAAAACTAATTTCTAGCGCCATTGCCGGGGAGCATAGCTCTATTCTCTGAGTCACTTGGAATTTATATCTGTTGATCACTATGAAGAACTTGAAAGACGCTAAAACCAAGATTTTGCCCTCAACTACGAGGGGAGGTAAGGAACTGCCATCTAGCTCTGCACTAGATTCTCCTTCTGTTATTAGTAGGCTTGCGACACCTAAACCTGCTACTGCTATGAATTCTGATATGTCGCATGTTATTGATGATGCCCCTTCTGCTATGCATGATGAAACTGCTTCTTTGCGTGATACTACTTTGCCATTAGGTGAATTTCTTGATGAACAACTTGCTAGAGTTAGGGGGAATGAAAATATTGAAGATACTATTACTGATGATAGTGATGATGAAGGTTCTCCCAATGATTATGTATTGCCTGTTGTTCCTAAGGGTTATGTTATGAATGAAGAAGCTGCTAAGGAAATCTTTGCTTGCAATGATAGATCTGATCTTAAGAAATTATTAGCTAAATGGAAGCAGCAGTCTCTTAATGCTATAATGAAACGTGACCCTGCTTTTGCTACTTCACCTATATGTGTTACTGATAAGGATTATGAATTCTCTGTTGCTCCTGAAATTATTACTTTAGTTGAATCTGATCCTTTTTATGGCCTTGAATTTGAAATTGTTGTGGCACATCTTACCAAGTTGAATGATATAGCTACCCTGTTTACTAATGATGAGAAGTCTCGCTATTTTTATATCCTTAAGATATTTCCGTTCTCATTAAAGGGTGATGCTAAGACTTGGTATAATTCTCTTGCTCCTGGTTGTGTGCGTAGTCCCTAGGATATGATTTATTACTTCTTTGCTAAATATTTCCCTGCTCATAAGAAACAAGCTGCCTTCCGAGAAATATATAATTTTGTGCAAATCAAAGAAGAGAGTCTCCCACAAGCTTGGGGGAGGATTCTCCGGTTACTTAATGCTTTGCCTGATCATCCTCCTAATAAAAATGAAATACTTGATATCTCTTATAATGGACTAACCGATGCTTCCAAGGACTACTTGGATAGTTGTGCTGGTTGTGTTTTCAGGGAAAGAACAGTCGACGAAGCTGAAATATTATTGAATAATATGTTGACTAATGAAAATAATTGGACTCTTCCTGAGCCAATTCCTGAGGCAATTCCTGAACCAATTGAGCCAACTCCTGATCCTATTCCTAAACCCACTACAAAGAAGAGAGGTGTTTTATTTCTCTGTCCCGAAGATATGCAAGGGGCAAAGAAATCAATAAAAGAAAAAGGTATTAAAAGCTTAAGATGTTAAGAATTTACCTCCTATTGAAGAAATACATGGTCTTAATATACCACCCGTTGAAGAACCATATTGTCTTGATAACCCGACACAGGTAGTAAAGGTAAATTCTCTCTATAGATATGATAAAGTTGAAATCCCCTCTACTAAATTTCATAGCCCATGCTTAGATGAATTTGATGACTTTATGGTAAGATAAGAAAGTTTTAATGCTTATGTTGGTAGAGAGTTAAAGAATAATGCTTTCGAGATAGGACGTGTAAGTGATAATCTGGCTAGAGTTAAAGATGAACTTCACCTTGTTAGCAAATATGCTTCTATGGTTGCTACTCAAGATGAGAAAGTACTTAAAGCTCAAAATGATTTGCTTGAGGAATTAAATAATAAAAATGACTTTGCTATTAGAGTGGCTACTAGAACTGGTAGAATGACTCAGGAACCTTTGTATCCTGAAGGCCACCCTAAGAGAATCGAGCAAGATTCTCAGAGAAATAATTTAGAGGCACCTAGTTCTTGTAAAAACAAGAAAAAGAAAAACGATAGGACTTTGCATGCTTCTAGTGAACCTACTGTAGACACACCTGAGAATACCAATGATATTTCTAGTTCTGATGCTGAAACACAATCAGGTGATGAACATGAACCTAGTGATAATGTTAATGATAATGTTCATGTTGATGCTCAACCTAGCAAAAACAATGATGTAGAGATTGAATCTGCTGTTGATCTTGATAACCCACAATCAAAAAATCAATGATATGATAAGAGAGATTTTGTTGCTAGGAAGCACGGTAAAGAAAGAGAACCATGGGTTCAGAAACCCATGCCCTTTCCTCCTAAACCATCCAAGTCAAAGGATGATGAGGATTTTGAGCGCTTTGCTGAAATGATTAGACCTATTTTCTTACGTATGCGTTTAACTGATACGCTGAAAGTAAATCCTTATGCTAAGTATATGAAGGATATCATCACAAGAAAAAGAAAGATACTGGAAGCTGAAATTTCCACCATGCTTGTTAACTACACTTTTAAGGGTGGAATACCAAAGAAACTTGGGGATTCTGGTGTACCAACTATACCATGCTCCATTAAAAGAAATTATGTTAGAACTGCTTTATGTGATCTTGGAGCCGGTGTTAGCGTTATGCCTCTCTCTTTATATCGTAGACTTGAATTGAATAAGTTGACACCTACTGAAATATCTTTGCAAATGGCTGATAAATCAACTGCTATACCTATCAGTATTTGTGAGGATGTGCCTATTGTGGTTGCAAATGTCACTATCTTAATGGACTTTGTTATTCTTGATATTCCCAAGGACGATAGTATGTCTATTATCCTTGGTAGACCTTTTCTGAACACTGCAGGGGCTGCTATTGATTGCAACAAAGGCAATGTCACTTCTCATGTTAATGGTAATGAGCACACGGTACACTTTCCGAGGAAACAATCTCAAGTTCATAGAATGAATTCTATCGAAAAAGTTCAAACTATTATTTTTGGAGGTTTTGAATTTACTCTCCCTACTGTCAAGAAAAAGTATGATATTCTTATTGTTGGGGATTTTCATATCCCCGTCGAGGTAACTTAGTGTTATTCAAAATTCCTCCAATTCCGTGCTATTCGGAATGAGTTTGTTAACAAGACTTGATCAACCTTGGTAGTGGGTTCATTTTGATGATCATGAGATGGATGAAACTAGAAGGCACAACCTTCTGTACCCTCTTTTTACTTTCTGTTATTTAGAATAAATAAAGCAAAAATAGTATTATCCATCTATTTTCTGATTTTTCCCTGCATTAAAAAATAGTCCAGAAATAAAAGTGCTCCAAATGCCCTGCAAATTTAGTATGATTTTTCAGGAATATTTGAGGATTTTAGGCACTGAAATCACTACAGGAGGGGCAAGCACCAGGCCACGAGAGTGGAGGGCGCCCCCCCCTATAGCGCACGCCCCCTGTCTCGTGGGCCCCTGGTGGCCCCCCTCCACTTATGCCAGCACCCACACACCTCACCTTCTATCCAAAAAATCCCCATCCAGCTCAAGCACGAGTTCTAGCTCATTTTGCTGCGATTTTCGATCTCCTTGCTCAAAGCTCCATTCACAAACTACTTTGGGAGATTGTTGCTTGGTATGTGACTCCTCCATTGGTCCAATTAGTTTTTGTTCTAGTGCTTTATTCATTGAAAATTTTTGCTGCATAGGTGACCATGTTCTTGAGCTTGCATGTTAAATTTTTGAGGTCCCAAGTAATTCCAACGCATGATATAGGCTCTAGGCACTTGTAGGAGTAGTTGCTATCAATCTTGCTTAGTTTTATGCACTTTTATTTTGAAGTTACTAAAATTTCAGAAATTTTCGGAAAATGTTAAGGAAGTTTTTGAGGGGCTCTTCTAGCCAAAGCTCTCAGGGAAAACAAGCCAAAGAGAAGGAAAAGGCCAAGTATAATCTTCTTGGCTTAGCGGAAGTACGGTCGTGTGAATGGCCATGCGAGGATTTCTTGAAAGAAGCTGGAATTCATGAAGACTTTTATGCTTTAATCGAGACTGCAGGCCTCACCGGTTTCATCAACAACCGAATCGATTAGTATCTCTCACTCAAAAATACTTTCGTGCAAAACTTTTATTATTATCCTAAGAAGTCACCACCTGCAGTATCATTTCATTTATATGACGAATTCAGAGAAATGTCTTTAAGTAATTTTTGCGCGGTGTGTAGGATATCTTATGAGGGAGAATTAGAGGAACCCCATCGTAAAGATGTGGATGGCTTTGTTAATACTATCACTGTAGAGGAGCCAAAGAAGGGTTCTGAGGCAAAAGTCTCTAGCATACACTTTCCTGTTTTACGCTACTTTGCCATATTTGTTGGTAGATGCTTGATTGGTCGTGGAAATAGTGGAAACTAGAGCATTCCTGATATTATCATCCTTCAACATGCTTTGCTTGGAGACAATACTTTTAGTATGGGTGCCGTGGTTGCTAAACGGCTAGCCCTGAATCGTACAAAAGGCCCCATATTTGGAGGTATCTATGTTGCACATCTTGCTAAACATTTACAGATACCCATTAGGCACCTCGAGAAGGGGGAGATAAAATTGCCTCCTCACATTTTAGATTACAAGAGCATGGTAGCACACAAGTTTATTGTTTACAACGAAGATAGAATGCTCTTGTATAAACTTAGATTCAATAAGAAACATTTTGAGATTATTATTTTGCCTGTGCCTCTGTTGTTTGATTTGCTTGCTGAAAATTTCTTGTCACACCGGAAGCGGTGAACAATCATCGAGCCCAAGCTTTTACTCCAGAACCTGAACCTGAGCCGGAACCTGAGCTGGACCCTTATCGTGCATCATCTGTCCATTGGGATCCGGAGATGACCAACCAGTATTATCCTGATTACACCTCTCATTACACCGGAGAGAGTAGAGGCGGTCCTTGGTACTAGACCAACTTAGGCCAAAAACCTAAGCTTGGGGGAGTACATATTTCTCACCGACTTTACATCCATGTTCACACACTAGTCGTCGGTGCTCATACTCTTTCATTGTATTATCCATGCTAGTTTAAATTTCTTTTTCTAGTTTTCTTCTTGTGTGCTTGATAAACCTTAAGAAAAACCAAAAAAAATAGTTAGTTTAATTTCATTGCTTGTAGTAGAATTAAAATGAAAAACGAAAAAAAATTCTAGCTCTTCTTCTTACTTGTTGGGAGCTTTCCCGTGTAAATAGTTTTATTCTCTTTTCTTTCCTTTGGGGGTCGAGAAGACCATATTGAAAATGCTTAGTGGTTCTCATATGCATGATTGTTTATTTAATTTAGAGCCCATATATCTTGTCTTCTCTTTTGAGTTGAATGCTTGCTGATTCTAGCTTAGTCCAATGCACATGCACTCTTATTATTATACACATCATTCGGTCGTGCAAGTGAAAGGCAATAATGACAATATATGATGGACTTATTGGGATGAGAAAAGATGGTATGAACTCGACCTCTCTTGTTTTTGTAAATATGATGAGTTCATTGTTTCTGAGTCAGCTATTATGAAGTAAACATATTTGCAATGACATTTAGAGATTACAGTTGCTTGTGCCATGTTTGATTAGCTATGAGTTATAATGGTTTACCTTGCGTGCCAACATGCTATTAGAATGATTATGATGTGGTATGATGGGATGGTATCCTCCTTTAAATGAATTGAGTGACTCGACTTGGCACATGTTCATGCATGTAGTTGAATCAAATCAACATAGCCTTCATGATATTTATGTTCATGGTGGATTATATCCTACTCATGCTTGTATTCCGTGTGAATTAATTTTAATGCATGTTTATGACTATTGTCGCTCTCTCAGTTGGTCGCTTCCCAGTCTTTTGCTAGCCTTCACATGTACTAAGTAGGAATACTGCTTGTGCATCCAAACTCCTTAAACCCCAAAGTTGTTCCATATGAGTCCACTATACCTTCCTATATGCAGTATCTACCTGCCGTTCCAAGTAAATTTGTATGTGCCAAACTCCAAACCTTCAAATGAAATTTTGTTTTGTATGCTCGAGCAGCTCATGTTACAATTAGGGCTGCCTATATCTTCCATGCTAGGTGGGTTATTCTCACGAGGAGTGGACTCCGCTCCTCATTCACGAGAAAGGGACGGTAACCGGGATGCCCAGTCCCATGATCCAAAAAGATCAAAGCAAATCAAAATAATTAAACAAAACTCCCCCAGGGCTGTTGTTAGTTGGAGGCACTCATTGTTTCGAGCAAGCCATGGATTGATGCTTGTTGGTGGTTGGGGGAGTATAAACCTTTACCATTCTGTTTGGGAACTACCTATAATGCATGTAGTATGGAAGATACCGCCATCTCATAGTTGTTGTGTTGACAGTGAAAGTATGCCGCTCAAAATGTTATTCAATCTCTATTTTAAAATCGAGCTCTGGCACCTCAACAAATCCCTGCTTCCCTCTGCGAAGGGCCTATCTATTTACTTTTATGTTGAGTCATCACCTTTCTTATTAAAAGCACCCGCTAGAGAGCACACTATCATTTGCATTCATTACTATTGGTTTATATTGGGTATGACTTGACTGGATCTCTTTTACCATGAATTACAATGTTTAGTCAGTCCTTGATCTTTAAAGGTGCTCTGCATTTATGTTTTGCGGTCTCAAAAAGCGCTAGTGAGATACCATTTTGTTATATCATGTTATGATTGTTTTGAGAAAGTGTTGTCATCTGAGTTATATTATTATGGCTCGCTAGCTAATTATGCTATTTATATGAGTAATTGTGAGACCTAAGTGTTATTGTGAGTATGGTTAGTTCATAATATTTGCTGAAACTTGAATGCTGGCTTTTCATGTTTACAACAACAAGAGCAAACAGAGTTTGTAAAAGTTTTTCTTTATCACTTTCAGTTTATCAACTGAATTGCTTGACGACAAGCAAAGGTTTAAGCTTGGGGGAGTTGATACGTCTCCAACGTATCTACTTTTCTAAAAACTTTTGCCCTTGTTTTGGACTCTAACTTGCATGATTTGAATGAAACTAACCCGGACTGACGCTGTTTTCAGCAGAACTACCATGATGTTGTTTTATGTGTAGAAAATAAAAGTTCTCGGAATGTCCTGAAAATCCACGGAGGCACTTTTTGGAATTAATAAGAATTTCTGGGCGAAAGAAATATATCAGGGGGCCCAGGGTCTGTCCACGAGACAGGGGGGCTCCCCCCTATCTCGTGGCCCCCCTGGAGCTCCACCGACCTCAACTCCAACTCCATATATTTCGTCTTGTGGAGAAAAAAATCAGAGAGAAAGTTTCATCATGTTTTACGACATGGAGGCGCCGCCAAGCCCTAATGTCTCTCGGGAGGGCTGATCTGGAGTCCGTTCGGGGATCCGGAGAGGGGGATTCGTCACCGTCGTCATCACCAACCATCCTCCATCCCCAATTTCATGATTCTCACCGCTGTGCGTGAGTAATTCCATCGTAGGCTTGCTGGACGGTGATGGGTTGGATGAGATTTACCATGTAATCAAGTTAGTTTTGTTAGGGTTTGATCCCTAGTATCCACTATGTTCTGAGATTGATGTTGCTATGACTTTGCTAGGCTTAATGCTTGTCACTAGGGCCCGAGTGCCGTGATTTCAGATCTGAACCTATTATGTTTTCATGAATATATGTGAGTTCTTGATCCTATCTTGCAAGTCTATAGTCACCTATTATGTGTTATGATCCGACAACCCCGAAGTGACAATAATCGGGATACTTCTCGGTGATGACCGTAGTTTGAGGAGTTCATATATTCACTATGTGTTAATGCTTTGATCCGGTTCTCTATTAAAAGGAGGCCTTGATATCCCTTAGTTTCCACTAGGACCCCGCTGCCACGGGAGGGTAGGACAAAAGATGTCATGCAAGTTCTTTTCCATAAGCACGTATGACTATTTGCGGAATACATGCCTACATTACATTGATGAACTAGAGCTAGTTCTATGTCACCCTATGTTATAGCTATTACATGAGGAATTGCATCTGGCATAATTATCCATCACTGATCCATTGCCTATTGTCGGCGTTCTGGGAACGGGGGTCCCCAGACTTGCCTGCCTGCGGCGTGGCTCAAAGGGGGGGCCCAGCACAACCCATCTTCATCGACACAGGCTCAAGACCCTCGCGAGGGGCCAAGCCTCGCGGGGCGGACGACAAGGAGCTTCCTCAGGCACGGCCTCGTCAGGCTGGCTCGCGAGGAGGCGGAGAGTTCAAGGCAGGGTACCTCGCGAGGTGCCCATGACACAAGCCATGACGACCAAGGGTGCCAGTCGGGCGCCAGCCCGCGTAGTGTCCTCCTTTCCTCTTTGGTGCAAGGGGAGCAAGCGCAGGCGAGGGCATCAAGCAAAGGCATCCATTTCGGTGCAACAAGACCAAGACCAGTCCAACGGCTGGATGGAGGTCACCGTGGAGCCCAAGCCGGCGTCACCACCAGAGCCTTTGACAGGCGAGGAGCAACTCTAGTCAGGATAAATGTACCCGCTGTTCCCCTTCAAAATGGCCAATTGTTGGCGCCCTTCCCGCTCAATATTTGGGAAGAGGCCTAGGGCCTTTGCCTATAAATAGGACTAGCCACCCCCAGGGTAGGGATCATCATCTGGTATCTGGCATACATCTAGGATAGAAAGAGAGAGATAGGGCGACTGAGCTCCTCCTAGCAGTTCATCGCACCAGCCAAGAACATACCCTCGTGAGGATGTTCTTCCTTGTATTGTTCATCATCAGCCCAAGAGGCAATCCACCACACCACACACTGGAGTAGGGTATTACACCACAATGGTGGCCCGAACCAGTATAAACCCTGTGTCTCTTGTGTTGATATTTTGGTAGTTCAGGTCCTAGCGATTCGGTGAGGAGCAGGTAGACACAGGGCGTAATCTCCGCGTGCACCCCAGTGTTCGAACCTCAAGGGTCTACCGGAACCCGAAATCCGACACCTACGAGCTTTTCATATATTGTTCTTCGCTTATTTACTATTCCGTTGCTACTGTTACAACTGCTACAAAAACCCAAAAACATCTATCTTTACTTTTGCTACCGTTACCTTTATTATCATACCACCTTTGCTACTAAATACCTTGTTGCAGATACAAATTTATACAGGTGTGGTTGAATTGACAACTCAACTTCTAATACTCAAGAATATTCTTTGGCTCCCCTTGTGTCGAATCAATAAATTTGGGTTGTCCTTCACCCTCGAAAGCTGTTGCGATCCCCTACACTTGTGGGTTATAAAAAATCCTCCTAAGCCCAAGGACGGAGAAGTGATTTTTTTCACTAACCACATTATTCGGGGGTTGCCACGACCACCGACTTAGCAACGCACATCCTCTCGCCCCTCGGATCAGCACGAAGGAGCGGCCCACATATGCTCCAACTATTTCCATGCTCAAAGCCTTCATGGCAAATGGTTTAACTGGCATAGACCTTGTTCGGTGCCGGGTCTCCTGGAGGATCTTGCCACTAAACCGTCGCCCTGGCTTAATGTGCGAATATACTGGTGATTTGAAAGATCCCCGGCGCCACTGCGACATTCAACTGTCTGACATAGAAATCACTGAAGCCACCAAGGCATTGTTGAATGAATCTTGGGTGGAATGCAGTAAAACATGACTTAGTCCTTACTGCACTTTCAACAAGCCGCCAGCTGTAAGTGTTGCACATCTTCCACTTAATCATATTTGCATCAATATAACCCACTCATGATCTTTTGATCTCAACAGGCCGACTCTCCATTCTGGAAGAAGAAGCCGCAAGATAAGCTGTCCAAACTGGCTCGTACCAAGACCAAGACCATCAAGAGGCCTGCCAAGAAGAAGACCACCGATCCCGCCGAGTTAAACTTGGATGATGATAGTGATGATGATGAGTCGGAGGTAGAACTTTGACTCTCTTGGATCATCTTTTATAAATCTCATTGACAATGATTGTTATCAGGATGAAGCCGAAGCCAGTTGTGCGTGTGACGACGAGGTGATTGTTCTTTCCTCCGGCTCAGAGTCTGTGCCAAAATAGAAAACTCACCAAGCAAGCTGGAAAGTAAGCTTTCTCATCCTTTGGCTTATTTGGATCCCAACTTTATTTTGAAGAAGCGGCAACATGAAGCTCGCCGCACAACCCGGAACAACGGAAGCGGGATCCTTCTTCCGGCTTGCCAAACACTCCAGCTCCTCACAAGCATCGTCCAGAGGTTTCAACTAATTCCGACATAACTTATCCCAATTCCGGTCTTTATCGTCAACCTCTTAATCCTTCTGATCCAAATTATCAGGGGACGTCTCATTCTTCCTCTAGTGACTCAACAGGGACTCATGTCCAGGCTTTCAAACTGGCGCCAGGGTAAAACTGTTAAATCTTTTACTTTGAATTATATACTCAACTGTTATACTAACCTTGTCTGGTATTTCATTCATAGGGTCATGGGAAAGCCCAGTAAGAAGATGAAGGTAACAAAAGCTCCTGAGAATCCTTCTAAGCCAAAGTAGCAGTCCATAGAGACCTCCCGTCAAGCCCGTGAAGCCAAAGTTGATGAGCCGCCACTGGTCGATCACAATATTGACATAGACCAGATGGATGTTGACCCAGCCATTACCAACCTGCCAAGCCCCATCAAGCCGGCAAGCCCTATTAAGCCAGCTGAAGAAAAAGACGACGATATTACCATCACTGGTCATGGCTATACAGAACCAGGCAAACCCGCTGTCCTATCCAAGCACAACGCTAAGGAAGAAATTTCCGTTGCTGGCAAGGGAAAGTGGTCAACCAATCTGGATAGTTATGCCAATTTCAATGGCCAAGAGATTCACTCTGGGTATTTGAACCGTCTTTACACAAGCCGTGACTATGAAGCCGGCTTAATAAATTTGATGAAGGAGTGCTTTGAGTTAAACACTACAACTCTTTGTCATATGAATACACTTCCATTAGCCGCCAAGTTTATTGGGACATAATAGAATAGAATGTGCTGTAAACTTCAATAGCTTCATAGATCAATTCCAGTAGCCCCAAGGGTTATGCTTTCAAGATAAACTGGGACTTCCAACAATAATACTTCTACTTTGCATGTGTAGCCCCCAAGTGCCAGCTTAATCTGTCAAGATGAGCGGGGACTTTAGATAATCATGATTTAACTTCACATCTATAGCCCTCAAGGGCCGGCTTAATCTGTCAAGATAAGCCGGGTCTCACTACCAAATGTATCCAGAAAATTTGAGCATATAACCCCCATGAATTGGCTATAGTCATCATATAACAATGAGGTCATCATAAACTTGTCTTAAAAAAGAACAAGGTGCATTAGCCCCCCAAGTAGGGCTGGAATTCGAGTCGAGTCGAGCTAGCTCAGCTCGACTCGCTAGAGCTCATTTCGTTAACGAGCTAGCTCGACTCGACTCGTTATTATAACGAGCTCAAATCCAAGATTGGCTCGACTCTTATAACTCGCGAGCTGGCTCGTTTAGCTTGTTAAGCTCGTTAAAGATATGAACATAAAACCCTCGTATATTATATAATGATTATGTATATATTAAACATATATATCACTAAACAATAGTAATTTCCTTGTAACGCATGAGTCTTCTAGGAGGTTGGGCCTTCAACGTCTAGGCCTTGTGTTGTGCGCCTGGGACATAGTGTGCTGAGTGGCTGATCTTTTTTTGTATTGGGAGTGGCTGATCTTTTGTACCAAGCCTAACGAGTTACACGAGTACTCGTGAGATTGGCTCGTTTAACTTGGTCTATAAACGATCTTAAACTAAAGCTCGGCTCGACTCGTTATTCTTCGAGTTCGAGTCGATTCGAGCCGAGTCATGAGCTACTCGTTTAGCTCATGAGCTTCGACCTTTTTTTCCAGCCCTACCCCCAAGTGCCAAGTAAAATACATGTATTGTGCTTGGAACTTTTCAAATAAATTCATAGCAACCTCACTCATTGTTTACATCTTTCAGGCTGAGCTTAATAGCAAAGAATCCCAAGTCGCCGACCTCCAAGAGAACATCAAGTCTCAGCAAGCAGAAACCTCCAAGGCCAAAACTAAATTGACCACTGCTTTAGCAGATATGGAGAAGCTGGAAAAAGACTTCAAAGCTGAACAGGCGGGTTGGGATACAGAGAAATCAGCCCTGTTGAATAGAGCTGAAGATGCTGAAGCGGCCCTTAAGTTGATAGCTAATGTCTACTATGCAAGTTTATTCTTGTAGACACGTGTTGGGCCTCCAAGCGCAGAGTTTTGTAGGGCAGTAGCAATTTTCCCTCAAGTGGATGACCTAAGGTTTATAAATCCGTGAGAGGTGTAGGATGAAGATGGTCTCTCTCAAAAGACCCTGCAACCAAATACAAGAAATCTGTTGTGTCCCCAACACACCCAATACAATGGCAAATTGTATAGGTGCACTAGTTCGGCGAAGAGATGGTGATAAAAGTGTAATATGGATGGTAGAAATATATTTTTATAATCTGAATAAATAAAAACAGCAAGGTAGAAAATAGTAAATGGGCACAAAAACGGTATTGCAATGATGGAAAATGAGGCCTAGGGTGCATACTTTCACTAGTGCAATCTCTCAACAATGCTAACATACTTGGATCATATGATTATGCCTCATAGTGCGACGAAGAACCACTCGATTTATCCTAGAGTTCATACTAAAATAACACTGAAGCAAATTCATATTCATAATACTCAATCCAACACAAAGAACTTCAAAGAGTGCACCAAGATTTCTACCAGAGAAACAAAAGATGAGAACGTGCATCAACCCCTATGCATAGAATACCCCAATGTCACCGCGGGAATCCGCGAGTTGAGTGCCAAAATATATCAAGTGAATCAATACGATACCCCATTGTCACTATGTGTATTCAATTGCAAGACATATATCAAGTGTTCTCAAATCCATAAAAGTATTCAATTTGATAACAATGAAATCTCAAAGGGAAAAACTCAATTCATCACAATAAGATTGAGAGGGGAAAACACCATATGATCTGACTATATTATAAAAGCCCAAGATACATCAAGATTGTGACATCTCTAGATCGTGCACGAGAGAGAGAGATTAAACACATAGCTACTGGTACAAACCCTTAGCCCCGAGGGTGGACTACTCCCTCCTCATCATGGTGGCTGCCGGGATGATGAAGATGGCCACCGGTGATGATTCCCCCCTTCGATAGGGTGCCGGAATGGGGTCTAGATTGGATCTCGTGGATACAGAGGCCTTGCGGCGGCGGAACTTCTGATCTAGGGCTACCCCGAAGGGTTTCAGAATATTTGGGAATTTATACTGCAAAGACGGGGTGCGGCAGGCCACCAAGGTGGGCACAACCCACCTGGGTGCGCCAGGGGGCCCTGGCACGCCCTAGTGGGTTGTGCCCCCCTCGGGGCACCCCCCAGGTGAAGCTCATGCCCATTGGGTTCCTTCTGGTCCAGAAAAAATCTCAAAAAAAGTTATGTGGTGTTTGGACTCCGTTTGATATTGATTTCCTGCGATGTAAAAAACAAGCAAAAAACAGCAACTGGCACAGGGGACTGGGTCAATAGGTTAGTCCCAAAAAATGATATAAAGTTGCTATAAAATGATTGTAAAACATCCAAGAATGATAATATAATGGCATGAATACTTCGTAAGTTATAGATACGTTGGAGACGTATCATCATCCCCAAGCTTAATTCCTACTCGTCCTCGAGTAGGTAAATGATAAAAGAAATGATTTATGAAGTGTGAATGATAGCAAAGTGCATAAGTTTGATCAATGATAATTTCAATCACTTTTCCTAGCATCATAACATCAATTCTTTCTTATAAACCTTATCATGTTACAGTAGCAACCAATTCACATGTTAAGGTCCAAACAATGAATTCTCTTGAAACTCAACAACCTATGTTCTCTGTCACCAAGAAATTGCAATTCAACTTATTCAACGGAGTCTAAGTAAGAGCTCCACATACTCAACCATTATATAGTCTTCTATGATTGCTAACACCCACCGCATACACATGAGCAAAATGTTTCAAACCGGACACATAGAAAGATAGGGGCTTATAATTTAGCCTCCCAACGTATTCACCTTTGGGTGATGTCAACAATAATAACTCATGCTAACCATATTCAACTGGATATATGTGCCTAGATCTTTCCTCACCACATGATGCTTGCCAAAGGAGAAAAATAAAAAGGAATAGAGAGAAAAACTTTGACTTTTTGCATAAAAGTAAAAGATAGGCCCTTCACAGAGGGAAGCAGAGGTTGCCATGCGCTTATTTGTTTGTATTCTCAACCCCTTAGTGAAAAAGAAGGTCACTTTATATTGCCCCTTATGATGGCAACCTTTATTATGCAGTCTGTCGCTTTTCTTCTTTGCCATCACAAGTTCGTACAACGCTCAATTTTCTCTTACACTAAATGATCTAACACTTTTAGAAGCAATTTTTATTGCCTTATTGCACAAGTGACAACTTACTTGAAGGATCTTTCTCAATCCTTAGGTAGGTATGGTGGACTCTCAAAACAAGATTTGGGTTTAAGGGTTTTTGGATGCACAAGTTGTATCTCTACTTGGTGTGGAATTTTTGGCTAGCAAAGATAGGGGGCAAGCCCCATATGTTGAAGGATCTATGACAATATAACTTGTATCTGAATATGAACAAACATAAATCATTACGTTGTCTTCCTTGTCCAACGTCAACAATTTTGGCATATAATATTTTGATGGGGGCTCACAATCACAAAAGATTTCCAAGATAGTATATTTGCATGTGAAAGTTCTCTTCCTTATACTAATTATTTGTGAATTTCTTGTATGACAAATATTGTGATTGTCAAGATTCAAAATATTTCACTTTATAAACCCAATGTGAAGCTACCACTAGGCATGATATGATTTCAACTTCATGATATTCAATTTATTCAACAATTTACTCATAGGATATAAGTGAAGCACAAGAGTAAATGATAAGCTACTCCAAAAAGATATAACTGAAGATCATGAGAATAATATTTCTTTCTCTCAAATTAATTTAAGTGAAGCAAGAGAGAATTTCTTCAAAAATACTAAAGCACATCATGCTAAAAAAGATATAAGTGAAGCACTAGAGGAATTCCATAGAAAAGAGCTTCGTTGACGGGATGTGAATGCCGCTTACCTAGCCTCCCATTTGAGGACTCTATTTTATTTAAAAACTTATAGGTATAAGTATTTTATTAAAACATCAAGCAAAATGAAAATAAAATGACATTTGAAGAGTATCACAACTCATGTGAAGAAGCAAAAACTTAGGCTCAACCGATACTAACCGATAATTGTTGAAGAAGAAAGGTGGGACCTACCGGGGCATCCCCAAGCTTAGATGCTTGAGACTTACTTAAATATTAGCTTGGGATGCCTTGAGCATCCCTAGGCTTGAGATTTTATGTCTCCTTAATTCCTCTTATATCACGGTTTCCCTAAATTTCAAAAACTTCATCCACACAAAACTCAACAAGTACTCATGAGATAAGTTAGTATAAATCAGTTCAAAACCTTATCATTCTCTACTGTAGAAAATCACTAAAATTATTATTCGACATTGCATACTAAATACCTCTGCATATTTAATACTCCTATCCTCAAATATAATCATTAAACAAGCAAACATATGCAAACAATGCAAACATAACAGCAATCTGCCAAAACAGTACAGTCTGTAAAGAATGCAAGATATATCATACTTTCCTAACTCCAAAAATTATGAGAAATATACTAGACTGTAGAAAAATTAACATAGCTTATTTTGCAAAAAGTCTCAACAGATTATAATATTCTGACATTTCTGGGGAATTTTTGCAACATCGATAATCTTTCTGTTTTCAAACAGCAACAAGTATACTTGCAAATTAAGCATGGCAAAAGCTATCATTGCCATTTTTATTGAACTAAAATATGCAAAACGTTATTATAAATAACAGAAATAAAATCCTAGCAAAATAAATTGACGCTCCAAGCAAAACACATATCATGTGATGAATGAAAACATAGAGCCAAGTTAGGTTACCGATAATGTTGGAGACGAAAGAGGGGATGCCATCCGGGGCATCCCCAAGCTTAGTTGCTTAGATATTCCTTGAATATTACCTTTGGGGTGCCTTGGGAATACCCAATCTTAGGCTCTTGTCACTCCTTATTCTCATCATATCGATATCTCACCCAAAACTTGAAAACTTCAATCACGCAAAACTTAATGGAACCTTGTGAGATAGGTTAGTATGATAAAGAGCAAACCATTTCACTTTTGGTACTGTAAAAGACAAGATTCATAATTGTTTCCACACAATTCCTACTTTAGCATATCATTTACACAATTTATATTGAGCAATATAAGCCATAGAAACAAGGAAACAAGCAAACTATGCATTGAAAACAGAATTTGTCAAAAACAGAACAGTCTGTAGTAATCTGTACTCAAACCATACTTATGCTACTACAAAAATTATGAAAAAAATATGAACACGTCAGAAATTTGTATATTAATGTTCTGAAAAAAGAATCAGCTCAAAAGCATTCTTATGTTAAAAATGAGAGCTATTTTTGTGGCAAGAGTTTCTGTTTTTCAGCAAGATCAAATCAACTATCACCCAACATGATCCCAAAGGCTTTACTTGGCACTTTATTGAAACAAATACAATAAAGCATGATTAATAAAGTAGAATAATCATGTGAACATACAAAAACAGTAGGTAAAAGTGTTGGGTTGTCTCCCAACAAGCGCTTTTCTTTAAGTCCTTTTAGCTAGGCATGATGATTTCAATGATGCTCGCATAGAAGTAAAGAATTGAAACACAAAGAGGGCATCATGAAGCATATGACTAGCACATTTAAGCCTAACACACTTCATATGCATAGGGATTTTGTGGGCAAACAACTTACGGGAGCAATAATCAACTAGCAGAGGAAGGCGAAATAAGTGCAACTTCAAAACTTTCAACACATAGAGAGGAAACATGATATTATTGCAATATGTAAATGCATATGTTCCTCTCTCATAATAATTTTTAGTAGCATCATGAATGAATTCAACAATATAACCATCACATAAAGCATTCTTTTCATGATCCACAAGCATAGAAATTTTCTTACTCTCCACATAAGCAAATTTCTTCTCATCAATAGTAGTGGGAGCAAACTCAACAAAATAACTATCATGAGATTGAAAATTAAAATCATGATGACAAGTTTCATGGTTATCATTATTATTTGTAGCATACATGTCATCACCATAATCATCATAGATAGGATGCATTCTTTCATCATAATAAAATTTCTCATCAAAACTTGGGGGACTAAAAATATCATCTTCATCAAACATAGCATCCCCAAACTTATGGCTTTGCATATCACTAGCATCATGGATATTCAAAGAATTCGTACGAGCAACATTGCAATCATGCTCATCATTCATGGATTCTATGCCAAACATTTTATAGCATTCTTCTTCTAACAATCAAGCACAAATTTTCTTTCCATCATTTTCATGAAAGACATTATGAAGATGAATAATATGATGCAACCTCAATTTCATTTTTTGTAGTTTTGTTTTATGAACCAAACTAGTGATAAACAAGAAACTAAAAGATTCGATTGCAATATCTAAATATATACCTTCAAGCACTCACCTTCCCTGCAACGGCGCCAGAAAAGAGCTTGATGTCTACTACACAACTTTATTCTTGTAGACACGTGTTGGGCCTCCAAGCGCAGAGTTTTGTAGGACAGTAGCAATTTTCCCTCAAGTGGATGACCTAAGGTTTATCAATCCGTGAGAGGATGAATATGGTCTCTCTCAAATGACCCTGCACCAAATACAAGAAATCTCTTGTGTCCCCAACACACCCAATACAATGGCAAATTGTATAGGTGCACTAGTTCGGCGAAGAGATGGTGATAAAAGTGTAATGTGGACGGTAGTAATATATTTTTATAATCTGAATAAATAAAAACAGCAAGGTAGAAAATAGTAAATGGGCACAAAAACGGTATTGCAATGATGGAAAATGAGTCCTAGGGTGCATACTTTCACTAGTGCAATCTCTCAACAATGCTAACATACTTGGATCATATGATTATCCCTCATAGTGCAATGAAGAATCACTTCAAAGTTCCTTTCTAGCGGAGAACATAAGAATAAATTTTTTGTACGGTAAGAAACCACCTCAAAGCTATTCTTTCCGTTCGATCTATTCAAGAGTTCGTACTAAAATAACACAAAGCTATTCTTTTCGTTCGATCTATCCTAGAGTTCGTACTAAAATAACACCAAAGCAAATTCATATTCATAATACTCAATCCAACACAAAGAACTTCAAAGAGTGCCCCAAGATTTCTACCGGAGAAACAAAAGATGAGAATGTGCATCAACCCCTATGCGTAGATTACCCCAACGTCACCGCGGGAATCCACGAGTTGAGTGCCAAAACATATATCAAGTGAATCAATACGATACCCCATTGTCACCATGCGTATTCAATTGCAAGACATATATCAAGTGTTCTCAAATCCATAAAAGTATTCAATCCCATAACAACGAAATCTCAAAGGGAAAAACTCAATTCATGACAACAAGATAGAGAGGGGAAAACACCATATGATACAACTATATTAACAAAGCCCATGATACATCAAGATTGTGACATCTCAAGATCACATGAGAGAGAGAGATTAAACACATAGCTACTGATACAAACCCTCATCCTGGAGGGTGGACTACTCCCTCCTCATTATGGTGGCCGCCGGGATGATGTTGATGTCCACCGGTGATGTTTGGACTCTATTTGATATTGATTTCCTGCGATGTAAAAAACAAGCAAAAAACAGCAACAGGCACTGGGCACTGGGTCAATAGGTTAGTCCCAAAAAATTATATAAAGTTGCTATAAAATGATTGTAAAACATCCAAGAATGATAATATAATGGCATGAATACTTCATAAATTATAGACGGGTCACCCTTCAACGGAGAAGACTTTGCCACAATAGCAAGGGAAATGCACCCTCTGGACTGTAAGCTTGCTGAAGATACCAATCTTTCACATTATCAGCCGGTTTACAACAACGACAACAAGAAGGTCAAGGCATCGGTTCATGATTTACAGGAGCTAACTCCTCCGATCCGTAAGAACACTTTTGCCCCTGATGTTGACCCATCAACACTTATTAGTGACGAAGCTGTATTCAGAGCTTTGACTGGGATTAACTGGGCAACCACGGATTTCTAGCCATTGGGTGGAGAGGAGCAGGATGAACCAGTGTTGGACGATCCACAACCGTCAACACGTCAAGGCCAAGATCAGTAAGCCATAGGCCGGCTTAGTATCTGCTTTCTGTGAAACTGCCAAAACAATTATTATTTAGGGCCATCAGTTGCCTTGTAATAGGCTAGCTGTCAAACAATTTATCTGCCATGCCATCGCGCATGTTTACTTGCAAAACTCTTTAATGAGTTGTATTGATCTTCTTTGATGATATAATATCCAAGCTCATAGTCATAATCAATTCTGCCTAAGCATATTGCCATATACCCTGCATACAAACAGAGCACAAGTACATTGGCGGTTTACCCCAAGGCGGGTCAAAAAGCCCCATATAACAAACCACTGGTGACTATATCATCCAGAACTAGGGCCGGTTTATCAAAACCTCATATGAACATAACAAAATAAATATCATACATGTGATACTTATGTGTATTGCTGGCTGACAAGGACAAATGCAATAAGGGCAACAATCCGAATATAGAGAGTAACACTTTGTGTAATTTATCCACGCCGTCGGCTTACAACGCCTCAGAAAGAATTCCATGAAACATATATTGGTGACTCCACATCCAAAGCCAGGCCGGGTTATCAAAACACCAGATTTTATCAAATCAAGATCAAGGCATCATGGCCTGAATCAAATTTTGACCATATATCAATATGGCACAAATATATAAGTCATGAAAAATATTCAAAGGCCAAAGAAAACAGAAAAATCAAGGCATTCAAAGGCTGCCAAGCCTCAACATCAAGTGCTATTCAAGGGCTGCACAACCACTGAGTTATTCCTTAATTCAAACCTATAAGCCGGGCCTCACATGACCAAATCGCCGTTTTAACTTTGACAAGTTGAGGGTCTTTAAAAAGATTAACTGTCAAGCGTACGACGAGTCATTCTAGGATTACTTGGTCAGAGTGGCAAACTTACACACGCGGGATAACCCGGTTTGTTGGTGAATACACCTGGCAACCAAGCCTATTACGAGGGATAACAAAGCTTCTGTTACTTTAACAAAGAGCCCCCAAGTAATATTATGATCCACGCGTATAAGCCAGATCAATACGGTAGTCATAGCTATGCTCAATGAGCAGGAAGCCCCCAAGTTTTTGCAACCAAGGCGTACAAGCCGGATCACAAGGGTCATAGCTATGCTCAATGAGCAGGAAGCCCCCAAGTGACCTTATGAAGTAAATAAAGACTCAGATTCTCAAAAATGAAACGATAGAGGCCCTAAATCATCAGGGATGTCGGCTTTATTATACTTATCATAATATATACATTGATTAAAGTATATACATCATAAGAGCCAGTGGCTCAAGTGTAATAAGGCCGAAGATGAGAAATATTCCACGGCCGATGGGTCTCCTCCTCCGACGCGCGTGAGTCTTTGTGGTCTCGAACATCAATAAGGTAGTATGACTCGTTGTTCAGATTTTGGCTGACCACAAAGGGCCCTTCCCAAGGTGGGGATAACTTGTGCATGTCAGTTTGATCCTGGATGAGTCGGAGCACCAAATCTCCTTCTTGAAAGGTCCTGGTCCTAAGCCGGTGTTTGTGATAACGACACAGATGTTGCTGGTAAATCGCCGAACGAGCTATCGCAAGGTCATGCTCTTCATCCAACAGGTCAACAGCATCCTAACGTGCTTTCTCATTGTTAGCTTCAACATAAGCTGCCACACGGGGTGAGTCGTGACGTATGTCATTAGGGAGAACCGCCTCAGCTCCATAAACTATGAAGAAAGGCGTGTAACCTGTAGATCTGTTGGGGGTGGTATTGATACTCCAAATCACTGAAGGCAGCTCCTCCACCCAACAACCCGATGTCCTCTACAAAGGGACCATAAGCCGGGGCTTTATACCTCTCAAGATTTCTTGATTAGGTCGTTCAGCTTGGCCATTAGACTGGGGGTGAGCTACCGACGACACATCAAGTCGGATATGCTCTTGTTGACAGAATTCTTTCATTGCTCCCTTAGATAGATTAGTACCATTATTAGTGATGATACTATGAGGATATCCAAAATGAAAGATCACCTTTTTAATGAATTGAACCGCC
The DNA here is from genome assembly GCF_002162155.2 of Triticum dicoccoides. Taxonomy (NCBI): domain Eukaryota; kingdom Viridiplantae; phylum Streptophyta; class Magnoliopsida; order Poales; family Poaceae; genus Triticum; species Triticum dicoccoides. Next base: position 543,380,589 of record NC_041387.1, on the reverse strand, counting down.
ATGACTGCATCACATTTGCTGACCCGGTCAGCCTCAACCCACTTTGAAACTTGTCAATTGCTACCAAGAGGTGAGTCTTTTTATCTTTAGACCTTTTGAAAGGCCCAACCATATCTAGCACCTAGACTGCAAACGGCCAAGTAATTGGAATCATCCTCAATTCTTGAGTTGGCACATGAGCTCGTCTTACAAATTTCTGACAACCATCACATTTACTGACCAAATCTTCTACATCAGCATGAGCCGTTAGCCAATAAAACCCATGACAAAAAGCTTTAGCAACGGGAGACTTAGAGCCAGCATGATGACCACAATCTCCTTCATAAATCTCCCTTGAAATTTCACGGCCCGCCATAGGAGAAATGCACCGTTGAAAAACTCTAGTAACATTGCATCTCTGAAGCTCACCATTGACAATAGTCATTGAATTTGACCTCCGGGTTATTTGCCTGGCCAAAGTTTCATCCTCAGGTAACTCACCCCAGGTCATATAAGCCAAATATGGAACAGTCCAATCAGGGGTAACATGGAGAGCCTGTCAGATTTCGGGTTCCGGCAGACCCTTGAGGTTCGAACACTGGGGTGCGCACGGAGATTACGCCCTCTGTCTACCTGCTCCTCACCGAATCGCTAGGACCTAAACTACGAAAAGATCAACACAAGAGACACAGGGTTTATACTGGTTTGGGCCACCATTGTGGTGTAATACCCTACTCCAATGTGTGGTGTGGTGGATTGCCTCTTGGGATGATGATGAACAATACAAGGAAGAACAGCCTCGCGAGGGTCTGTTCTTGACTGGTGCGATGAACTGCTAGGAGGAGTTCAGTCGCCTTATCTCTCTCTCTTTCTATTCTAGATGTATGCCAGATACCAGATACCAGATCTCCCCTCTATCCTGGGGGTGGATAGTCCTATTTATAGGCAAAGGCCCTGGGCCTCTTCCCAAATATTGAGCAAGAAGGGTGCCCACAATTGGCCATTTTGAAGGGGAATAGCGGGTACACTTATCTTGACTAAAGTTGGTCCTCGCCTGCCAAAGGCTCTGGTGGTGACGCCGGCTTGGGCTCCACGGTGACCTCCATCCTGCCGTTGGACTGGTCTTGATCTTGTTGCACTGAAATGGATGCCTTTGCTTGATGCTCTCGCCTGCACTTGCTCCCCTTGCACCGAAGAGGAAAGGAGGACACTGCGCGGGTTGGCGCCCGACTGGCGCCCTTGGTCGTCATGGCTTGCGTCATGGGCACCTCGCGAGCCAGCCTGATGAGGCCGCGCCTGAGGAAGCTCTTTATCATCCGCCCCGCGAGGCTTGGCCCCTCGCGAGGGTCTTGAGCTTGTGTTGATGAAGATGGGCTGTGCTGGGCCCCCTTTGAGCCACGCCGCAGGCCGCAGGCAGGCAAGTCTGGGCCCCTCGTTCCTAGAACACCGATAGAGCCGCCACCAACTGCGCTTCCATGTCAGAAACTGCCAAGTCCTCCTATGTAGGCAACTTTACTGATGGGTTATGGAAAACATCAAGGAAAACATTAGGGGGGTCCGGCTTACGCTGAGACCCCATCCGGCTTAACACATCAGCAGCCTCATTTTTCGTACGATCAACATGTCCACTTGATAACCCTTGAAGTGACCAGCAATACTATCAACCTCTGGCGATAAGCCGCCATGAGTGGATCCTTTGAATCCCATGTCCCTGACACTTGCTGAGCCACCAAGTCTGAGTCGCCAAAGCATATTACCTGGCTTAGATTCATCTATTTAGCCATCCGAAGACCATGGAGTAAGGCTTCTGTCGGTGGGAAACGACACTTATGGGATCACTAGGATCCCTACTACGGTTGCGGGGCACTGGGCGGTGAGGAGAGTAGGATCAGCAGTCAGTACGAGCACGCGGATCATTTTCCCAGGTTCAGGCCGCAGAGATGCGTAACACCCTAGTCCTGCTTTGATGTGTGTGTGTGTGTGTGTGTATTTGTGTTCTTGAGGTTCTTGAACTAGCTACAATGGGCGTAACTTGTCCAAAAGTCTGAATCCTCCTCCTGGACGCCTTGGGCCTCCTTTTACAGGCAAGGGGTCGCCATAGTGGTACACATGAGGTGGCATCAGGGTACTGTGGTTAAGCCTATCGCTAGCTATTACGGGACAAGACGCATTTAATGCGCCTCTGATGTGTCCCCTCCACTTTACCGCCGCTCCACCTTGTCTCGACACGCGCCTGGGCCAGCGAGGCGGCCTGCGCCATGTAGGCTGGCAGGCTGCTGAGGTGGCGCAGTGGCGGGGCCTTCGTGAAGATCTGCATGCCACCACGTAGGCATGCGCTGAATTGGCTGAGAAGCCTTGTGCCGACACGCAGGTGCCTGCTCAGCTGGTGGGCTGGCAGCTTCATGGGAATAGTGGCGGAAACCTGGCGTGTGCGGGCCTGGCTGTGGCCTCGCGGTCGTCCCTGGCAAGGGCCTTGCTGGGGCCCCAGGAAAGGGTCTTGCCACGGCACTGCGGTCATCCCCGGCAAGGATCTTACCGGGGGTCTTGTGGGTTTCCTTGGCGAGGATCTCGCTGAGGTTCGTCGCCTTCTACTCTTCTGATCTGAAGTGCTCCTTGTCTTCACAAAGATATGCATGCCACCATGGAGGTGCCTCCCGAGCCTTGGTCCCAATGCGATTGGCGGCGCGGGAGGAACTGGGTCTCAAGGGTGGCGCGCCCTGCTGGCGTCGGGTGGGCTGCCCCAGCAAGGGTCTGGCCGGGGCTGTGGGGGCTGCCCCGGCAAGGACCTTGTCAGGGGAAACCACTTCGCCTTCTGGCTCTTTATGCTTCTCTCTTGGCGTTGCTTTGATTCTATGTTATGGCCCTGATTTCCTGTCTCTGCCCTGCTTAAGTGTGGCCGTGGGCGCGGCTCTGACTGCCCATGCATGAATAAGGGGTACAAAAGGGTGCCCCTATTTTAGTACACCGACAGCTTCATACTCAGATGCATTGTTAGTACAAGGGAACATCAACCTTAAAACATAACATAATTTATCACCTCATGGGGAAGTCAATATAACTCTAGCCCCCGAGCCCTCCAATTGCCTGGATCCATCAAAAGGAGTAAAGATATGTTTCTCATTTATGGAGGTGACGAAGAGCTCGTCATAAAGGGTTACGTCGATGCTACCTTCGACACAAATTTGGATGAATCCAAGTCACAAACTGAATACGTGTACATTTTGAATGGTGGGGCAGTCAGCTGGTTCAAATGCAAGCAAAGCGTCATGGCGGGATCTACATGTGAAGTGGAGTACATGGCAGCCTCAGAGGCAGCACATGAAGCAATCTGGATGAAGGAGTTCATTACCAACCTAGGAGTTATTCCCAATGCGTCGCGCCCGATGACTCTCTTTTGTGACAACACTAGAGCTATTGTTGTCGCCAAGGAGCCCAGGTTTCACAAAAAGACCAGGCATATCAAGCCTCACTTCAACTCCATTCATGAAAACGTTCAAGATGGAGACATAGATATTTGTAAAGTGCATACGGATCTGAATGTCGCAGATCCGTTGACTAAACCTCTTTGACAAGCAAAACATGATCAACACAAAAACTCTATGGATGTTCGATTCATCTCAATGTAACTAGATTATTGACTCTAGTGCAAGTGGGAGACTGTTGGAAATATGCCGTAGAGGCAATAATAAAATGGTTATTATTATATTTCCTTGTTCATGATAATTGTCTATTGTTCATGCTATAATTGTATTGACCGAAAACGTAATACATGTGTGAATACATAGACCGTAATATGTCCCTAGTAAGCCTCTAGTTGACTAGCTCGTTGATCAATAGATGGTTGTGGTTTCCTGACCATGGACATTGGATGTCGTTGATAAAGGGATCACATCATTAGGAGAATGATGTGATGGACAAGACCCAATCCTAAGCATAGCATAAGATCGTGTAGTTCGTTTGCTAAGAGATTTTCTAATGTCAAGTATCATTTCCTTAGACCATGAGATTGAGCAACTCCCGGATACCGTAGGAATGCTTTGGGTGTACCAAACGTCACAACGTAACTGGGTGGCTATAAAGGTGCACTACAAGTATCTCCGAAAGTGTCTGTTGGGTTGGCACGAATCGAGACTGGGACTTGTCACTCCGTATGACGGAGAGGTATCTCTGGGCCCACTCGGTAATGCATCATCATAATGAGCTCAATGTGACTTAGGAGTTAGTCACGGGATCATGCATTATGGAATGAGTAAAGAGACTTGTCGGTAACGAGATTGAACGAGGTATTGGGATACCGACGATCGAATCTCGAGCAAGTAACATACCGATGGACAAGGGGAATTGTATACGGGATTGGGTGAATCCCCGACATCGTGGTTCATCCGATGAGATCATCATGGAACATGTTGGAGTCAACATGGGTATCCAGATCCTGCTGTTGGTTATTAGCCGGAGAGATGTCTCGGTCATGTCTGCATGGTTCCTGAACCCATAGGGTCTACACACTTAAGGTTCGGTGACTCTAGAGTTGTTATGGGAAATAGTATGTGGTTACCGAAGGATGTTCAGAGTCTCGGATGAGATCCCGGACATCAAGAGGAGTTGTAGAATGGTCCGGAGATGAAGATTTATATATGGGAAGTCCTTATTCAGTCCCCGGAAGTCTTCGGGAGTTACTGGTATTGTACCGGGACCACCGAAGGGGTTCTGGGGGTCTACCAGGAGGGTCCACCTGCCCCAGAGGGCCCTATGGGCTGAATATGGAGGGGAAGCAGCCCCTAGGTGGGGGAAACCCTAAAGGGGGCGCCCCCACCTAGATTGGGGGGCAAGCCTCCCCCTTGGTCGCCGCCTCCCCCCCTTAGATGGGATCTAAGGGGACTGGCCCCCTCTCCCCTTCCCATATAAACAGTGGGGGTGGGAGGACTGCCGCACCCCTTCCCCTGGCGCAGCCCCTCCCTTCCCAACACCTCCTCCTCCTCCGTAGAGCTTGGCGAAGCCCTGCAGAAATACCACAAGATCCACCACCACACCGTTGTGCTGCCAGACCTCTCCCTCAACTTCTTCTCTCCCCTTGCTGGATCAAGAAGGAGGAGACATCCCTGGGCTGTACGTGTGTTGAACGCGGAGGCGCCGTCTGTTCATCGCTAGATCGGATCTTCCGCGATTTGAATTGCCCCGAGTACGACTCCATCATCCGCGTTCTTGTAACGCTTCCGCTTAGCGATCTTCAAAGGTATGAAGATGCACTCCATCTCTCTCTTGTTGCTAGAATATCCTAGCTTAGTCTTGGTGATACGTAGGAAAATTTTGAATTATTGCTACGTTCCCCAACAGTGGCATCATGAGCTAGGTCTATGCGTAGATTCTATGCACGAGTAGAACACAAGTATTTGTGGGAGTTGGTTGTGTTCAATTTACTTACCGTCAGTAGTCCGATCTTGATTCGGCGGCATTGTGGGATGAAGCGGCCTGAACCGACCTTACACGTACGCTTACATGAGACAGGTTCCACCGACTAACATGCACTTGCTGCATAAGGTGGCTAGCGGGTGTCTATCTCTCCCACCTTAGTCGAATCAGATTCGATGAAAAGGGTCCTTATGAAGGGTAAATAGCAATTGGCATATCACCGTTGTGGCTTTTGCGTAGGTAAGAAACGTTCTTTCTAGAAACCCATAGCAGCCACGTAAAACATGCAACGACAATTACAGGATGTCTAACTTGTTTTTGCAGGGTATGCTATGTGATGTGATATGGCCAAAAGGATGTGATGAATGATATATGTGATGTATGAGATTGATCATGTTCTTGTAATAGGAACCACCACTTGCATGTCGATGAGTATGACAACCGGCAGGAGCCATAGGAGTTGTCTTAATTTATTGTATGACATGCGTGTCATTGAAAATGCCATGTAATTACTTTACTTTATTGTTAACCATTAGCCATAGTAGTAGCAGTAATAGTTGGCGAGACAACTTCATGAAGACACGATGATGGAGATCATGGTCTCATGCCGGTGACAAAGGTGATTGAGGGAGTCCTGGATTAGGGGGTGTCCGGATGGCCGGACTATGACCTTTGGCCGGACTCCCGTACTATGAAGATGCAAGATTGAAGACTTCGTCCCGTGTCCGGATAGGGACTTTCCTTGGCGTGGAAGGCAAGCTTGGCAATACGATATGAAGATCTCCTCCTGTTGTAACCGACTCTGTGTAACCCTAGCCCTCTCCGGTGTCTATATAAACCGGAGAGTTTTAGTCCGTACACTACTAGGGAAAAGCCTAGCAGCAGCGCGGGTTTTGGGCCTATTAGTAGCATGGGGGCCGGCGCTACTACTACGTCCTTTAGTAGTAGCTGGGTAAAAACCCGCGCTACTACTACCAGCGCGGGTTTTTTTTGAATTTTTTCGAAAAAATATTTTGATTTTTTCCCTAATTTTCAAATTTGTGAATTATTTAAACCTTAAATCTCTAATCACGCCTCATCGCTGCTCAATTTAATCTCTAATCACCCCTCATCATTCCAAATCATCTAACTTCCCGGACGGTCACCCATCCTCTCACTACTCCAGCCTGAGCACACTTAACTTCCGGGTTCTATTCTCCCTCGTTTCCAAGATTGCACTTGTTGTTTTGCTGACAATAGTAAGATGTCAATCCTATTAACCTCAGGAATTTAGCTTGAGCATGAAGTCACACATTTCACTATTTGAGTTGGAAACTATTGTTCTAAAAAAATAGTAACACTAATATTTCTTGAATAATCAGTTTGACCACAGTTTGACCACGGTTTGACCATATTTGACCAAAATTCAAAAAACTAAAATAATTATTTAGTAACACTAATATTCTAGAATAATTAGTTTGACCATTGTTTGACCACAGTTTGACCACACAGTTTGAAATTTTTTCGTTTTTTTCCACTCTAGATCTTAAAAGCCCCGTAACTTTTTTTCTGTTTGGTTTTTGAGGATTTTGAAAATGTTTAACGGGGTTCCCCTGATTAAATTTGGATGTAACTTTTCGAGTAGATGATTTTTCATATAAAAAACTTTTTCATCCGAGTTAGTATGCAAAAGTTATGCCCATTTTTATAAATTCTCGAGAGATTTTGCAAATTAAGTCAAAATTCATATTTGCAAATTTTCCCAACAACTAGACCACATATCACATGGGAAACTTATTTTCTTTTATTTTTTTGACATTTTCATCATTTTCTTTTATTTTTTTTAAAACTGAAAAGGCGATCCACAGTAGGGGGAGAGTTTGAAAATGGGACCTTTAGTACTAGCGCGGTTTTTTACCCCCTCGCTACTACTATGGCACCACTTAGTAGTAGCGAGGGCTAAAAACCAACACTACTGCTATCAAACTTAGTAGTACCGAGGTTTTAAAAACCCGCGCTACTACTATGGCATGTCCCGGGGGGCACGGTAGAGACCGCTTAGTAGTAGCGAGGGTTAAAAACCCGCGCTACTGCTATAAACTTAGTAGTAGCAAGGTTTAAAAACTTGCGCTACTGGTAAGTAGAAGTAGCGAGGGTTTTTAACCCTCGCTACTAGTAACTTTCTTTGTATAGGATTTTGCCTAGTAGTGGTAGGACGAACAACAATCATACCATAGGCTAGATTCTAGGGTTTAGCCTCTCTAATCTCGTGGTAGATCAACTCTTGTACTACCCATATCATCAATATTAATCAAGCAGGAGTAGGGTTTTACCTCCATTGAGAGGGCCCGAACGTGGGTAAAAACATCGTGTCCCTTTTCTCCTGTTACCATCCGCCTAGACGCATAGTTCGGGACCCCCTATCCGAGATCCACCGGTTTTGACACCAACATTGGTGCTTTCATTGAGAGTTCCTCTGCGTCGTCACCTTTAGGCCCGATGGCTTCTTCGATCGTCAACCACGACACGGTCCAGGGTGAGACTTTTCTCCCGGGACAAATCTTCGTATTCGGTGGCTTCGCACTGTGGGCCAACTCGCTTGGCCATCTGGAGCAGATCGGAAGCTACGTCCCTGGCCATCAGGTCAGGTTTGGAAGCTTAAACTACACGGCCGACATCCGCGGGGACTTGATCTTCAATGGAATCGAGCCATGGCCGAGCGTGCCGCACTGTCTCGATGGCCGAGTGTGCCACACTGTCTCGATGAGCGTGCCGCACTTGATCTTGCCCTGCCGCCGGACAGCGTCCAGAGTGCTGCTCAGGTGTCCGCTCCGACCATTAGCTTGGAGCCGACTGCGCTAGTCAGGGACGGACAATTGGACGCCGCCCCTGGAGCCGCAATCTCTATGGCGATAGAGCCGAATACCTGCCTAGTCCTTTGCAAGGCCCGTGACTCCAAGGTGCCGGACTCCGTTCCGGACTCCGAATATCCCGCACCCCTTCTGATCGAACCCGATTGGGCTCCGATCATGGAGTTCACCACCGCGGACGTCTTTCAGCACTCGCCCTTTGGCGATATCCTGGATTCAATAAAGTCACTCTCTTTGTCAGGAGAGCCCTGGCTAGACTATTGTCAGCAGGGTTGGGACGCGGACGACGAAGAAATTCGAAACCCACCCACCACCCACTTGGTAGCCACTGTCGACGACCTAACCGACATGCTCGACTACGACTCCGAAGACATCGATGGTATGGACGCCAATGGAGGAAACGACCAAGAACCAGCACCTATAGGGCACTGGAAAGCCACCTCATCATACGATGTATACATGGTGGACACACCTAAAAGAAATGATAACGAGGATCAAAAGGGCGCAACCAGGGATCGCTCCCTCGAAAAACAATCAAAGCAGCGACGTAAGCGCCACGCCAAGCCCCACCTTGACAAAGACCCAACCATAGAGCAGGGCGAATCAACAGAAGACGAACATGCCATCGAGCAACCGTCCAAACAGGGCGGACAATCCGAACAACCAATCTCCAGGAAAGATAATAGTCGAGACGACCTCACGCCGGAGAAATTGCTGGAACATCAGAACCTCCACCAAAGGCTCGTTGCCACTGCACGTAGCCTGAAAAAGCAGAAGCGGAGGCTCAAAACAGCAGAAGATGCACTCAGAATCAGATGGGGCAAAGTACTCAATACCGCACATAAGTACGGCAACAGTCGTCACATAAAGAGCTATCCGAAGCGGAAACTACTACCGGAATTTGATCAAGAGGCCATAAAGCCCCCACAGTCAAAAAATACGGAAGCCACCAGGTCGAATAGACGACCCCACGATCGGTCTCAAGCGACAAAGGGCTCCGCACTCAATACGACGCGCGATCTGCCTAAGGATTCGCATCAAAAAACTGCCCCAACTAGATCCATATATGGGCCAAGAAAGCAAGCTCCAGCGAGCAATGCAATGCAAAAAATATCCGAACATCACGGCACACCTACATACAGGGGCGCCGCACATCCCCTATGTTTTACCGATGAGGTGCTGGATCATGAATTTCCAGCGGGATTCAAGCCTGTGCACATAGAAGCATACGATGGAACAACAGACCCCGGAGTCTTCATCGAGGATTATATCCTCCACATACACATGGCCAGAGGAGATGACCTTCACGCCATAAAATACTTACCCCTTAAGCTCAAAGGGCCAGCCAGGCATTGGCTTAAAAGCCTTCCTGAAAACACCATAGGAAGTTGGGAAGCGCTCGAGGACGCTTTCCGGGCAAATTTTCAAGGGACCTATGTCCGACCTCCGGATGTAGATGATCTGAGTCATATAACTCAGCAACCCGGAGAGTCAGCCTGGAAACTCTGGAACAGATTCCTTACTAAAATGAATCAGATAGTCGACTGTCCGGACACCGAGGCCCTAGCAGCTTTCAAACATAGCGTCCGAGACGAATGGCTCGCCAGACACCTCAGCCAAGAAAATCCAAGAACAATGGCCGCATTAACAAGCCTCATGACCCGCTTTTGCGCAGGAGAGGATAGCTGGTTGGCAAGAAGCAGCACCAGCGACCCGAGTACATCAGAACTCAGAGATGGAAACGGGAAACCGCACCGTAACAAAGAACAGCGCCGGATCAAGGATAATAGCCCGATGAGCACGACAGTCAACGCCAGATTCAAAAGCTCTCGGCAAAAGCAGAAAAAACTGCCACCCAAAGATGACAGGGACGAGCTGTCTAACCTCAACAAAATCCTGGACAAAACATGTCAAATCCATAGTACCCCCGGGAGACCTGCAAAACATACCCACAGAGATTGTTGGGTCTTCAAACAGTCTGGTAAACTCAACGCCGAACACAAGGGGCTCGACACACCAAGCGAGGATGACGACGCACCCCACAAGCAGAACAATGGAGAACAAAAGAAGTTCCCACAAGAAGTCAAAACAGTAAATTCACTTCAGATGACAAAAGGGAAAAACAGAACGGCGCTCGCAAAGACACGCGCCACACGGCCAGCCCAGAGGAGCACCGCCACTGGTTGTTACAACCAATCACCTTTGATTATCAGGATTACTCCAGAGGGGCCCGGAACGCAGGCTGGACTGCCTTGGTCTTGAATCCAGTTCTTGACGGACTACAATTTACAAGAGTCCTTGTGGACGGCGGTAGTGACTTAAACCTGTTATATTAGGACACAATCCGCAAACTAGGGGTAAACCCAGCTATAATCCGCCATGGCAACACTTCCTTTCAAGGAGTCACGCCGAGCCCAGATACCCAGAGTATGGGTTCCCTTTCGTCAGAAGTCACGTTCGGCTCACCCGACAACTTTCGAAGCAAAAAGCTTACCTTCCACATCGCCCCATTCGTAAGTCGCTATCAAGCGCTACTGGGACGTGAAGCTTTCGCCCGCTTTAACGCAATACCGCATTATGCATCCCTTACACTTAAAATGCCCGGCCCACGAGGCATCATCTCATTACAGGGGAATATCAATTGACCCCCAAAGTACGGGTAATGGTGCGGCCGCCTGGACAGCCGCACACTAATTCAGCCCTACTATCCCGGACACGACTCGACGAGTCCGGCGTCAACATACATGGGCTTAATAGCCGCATAACCCTGTACAAGGGACTCCGCGTGTTCACGCCAGGAGACAATACGACTCACTTCTTGCTCCAATTATATTTTGTTTATTCTAATATAGATTTCTCGCACGTTAATTTTTATTTATTTATACTAAAGTTCCTCTTTCTCGCAGACAAACACCGTGCTACGCCCATCCAGGATACGGCACAACGGAGACACAGGCGCAGACGTGCAGTAGGGACCCGTTTCAAGGATTCTTTTCAGATTAAGACCCTGCGTAAACCTTTTTTACTGTCTCTTGTTGACAACATCCCCCGGTTTTTGTTATAACCGAGGAGGAGGTTGGCGTCTTGTCATGTGGCCACGCCAGAATTTTGCGCGTACCTGGACACCAGGGGCTTTTTTACCAAGGGCTCTGTTTCGGCCCGTCTTCATAAAGACCGAATACCTTAGGGAGTGTTTGGCGTTGCGAGTTTGGCCTTATATGCATCAGCTCTGAATCATGTCTTTGGTCAAATGTTGGGTTTGCCCAGCTCCTGTGTTTTGCTGCCTTACGTTCCGTTATATCGGCTAACGCGGCACCAGGAGAACTACTACGATTGTGCCCCGGTTCGACCAGGCGAGCACCTCAGTAGAGAAAGCCGAAAACTGACTGTCATGATATAGCGAGAGACTGGTCAACCACTCGACGACTCTCGGAATCTTTAGGATTCCTCCGCATCAACGAAGGACCGCTTCCCGGTCAGGCACACACGCGCCCCAAATTCAGGCGAGCGCGGTGCCTCCAGGGGCTATTAAGTATCCCCAATGTCAAACTCCTATGGCTAAGTGAAAGTTATAAAGCATTATAGTCCAATTGCCTAGTTCGCCACGCTATCACCTCCTTTGTAGGACCAAGACATTGGATTCAGTGTGAAAAGGCGCCTTTTTGCGAACACCCCCGCATTATATGCATGGGGGCTGAAGCCAACGACTGCCATCTTTTAGGTTATATACACATATACATCAACGGCTGCACAGGAGGTATTATAATTCTTGCAAAGCACAAATATAAAAAGTTTTTATATTCTATCACAATATTCCTTTTACAATAGCACATGCTATTCGAACACAACATCCTTCGAGCACCGAGCTTCTATTAAACGAGCGCCCGGAAGAACTTCCTCAAAGTAGTGCCTGGCAGGTACTCGGCCTTCGTCCAAATCCCGGGATGCGACAACACTGGCCCTCATATCCTCCCAGTATGTCTAGGCACGGGCAAGAGCCATTTGTGCACCCTCTATACACGCCGACCTCTTCATCGCATCAACATGCGGCACAGAACCAAGGAACTGTTGCACGAATCCAAAATAACTCTTCGGCTCTGGCTCCCCCGGCCACAAACGACTCGCAACATACTTCATGGCGAGTCCGGATAACCTTTTCAGCTCCGCAAAGGCGGCCAAACGGTCGGATACCGAAAGTGGGCGTTCTGGATTGTGGAACTGCGACCAAAAAAGTTCTTCCAATTTATGGTCACCTCGACCTCGGAAGTGTTCGGTTGCATCTGCTGCACTCGCTGCCACATCCAGATAAGTGTTTTCCGCACTCCACTGCCAGTCTAACGGAGCATACTTAGGATCCCCGAACTTCATCCGCAGCATATAGGGCTTTCCAGCTGTGATATCTCCAGCCCGACGCAGCTCCTCCTTCATAGCTCTCATTGCAGAGCATGCATCCTTGGCCTCGGCAGTGATCTTCTCAAGGTCCTTCTGAGCCGCCCTTTCTTCTTGTTCGAGAAATTTACAACGGTCGGCAGCATCCTTCAATTTTATAGCCATCTCGGTTATTACCTTCCTACTCTGGCAGTGAGGAGCCTGTTCGGCTTTCAGCTCTTCAGCCGCCTTAACGGTAGCCGCATCATTTTTCCTTGCTTGCTTCTTGGCTCGGGCAAGTTCCGCTCGCAGGTTCTCCACGGCAGCAACACTATCTGCAATAAGCACATATATTGTAAGGCACAAGCATCGAACTCTTCTTATCAGATATCTGTGGAGCATACCTTGTGCCTCGTCTAGCCACTTATTTACAAGCGCGATGTCGGCATCCGCCACGTCAAGTTACCGCTTTAGCTCGGCAGATTCATCAGTCCGGCTAGCCACCGAATGCCTCGCCACCTTCATAAAAAGGTGAAATTTTATACCTGGGGTTTTGATCCTCTGTGCGCCATCATTCTTGACGACACACAGAGTCTTAGGGGCTACTATTTATACAGGGCGCATTTTATGCGGCTCTACCAAAAGGTACACCTTTTTGCGTACCTCAAAGCCTGTTAGTAAACTCCTGGCGGCCTCGTACAACCCGCTTTCCGCGGATGAAATCCTTCCTATCACCGTGTTCATCAACACACATTGTTCTTCTGAGAAGGACGCTCGCCCGAGCAGATCCCTCAGCCTCTCCGACCGCGCACCAGAAGGCACCGGACTAGCCCGACAACCTTTTTCAGGATCCAGACTTGGAGAAACCCATCAGGACGACACCTCGGGGTCGCCTGCCTCATAAGTCGGTGCAGCTAGGGGAGGCGTTTTGCTCTCCATCATTTCCGGACGAAGATCCCTTGAAGACAAGCTCTGCTGAGAAGGGTTGAGGTCCGAACTGCAAGGTAATATTTTGGTTATCTTCCTCAGAAATAAAACAGGGATGCCACTAATTTTTGAACCCCTCTCTTTACTTACGGCTCAGAGGAAAGTTGATCGCCTTGAGGGCGCAATGCGGCCGGGGCAGTCTCCGGTGCCGGACCCTCTGAGAAAGATTTCTTCCCCCATTTCGAGGTCATCCCCTCCGGGTCTTCAGAGGTACTCCTTTTCTTTCCCAGGTTGGGGGGATTCTCGATTCCTCCCTCCCTGATAGTCTCCTTCGTGGAGGCGGTAGCTCCTTGGTTCCCCTCTTCGCCCTCTGCCGAAAGCGTAATCTCTAGCATCCTGGTTAACACAGGATCCGGCGTGGTCTCGGGCAGGGGGCTAGACACCTGATAAGCTTTGCCTTCGCTATCCACTCCTGTTCAAAGGATAGCTCTGTTAAAGGGCAACTTTATGATGAAAATACGAATGGTGTGTCCAATTACGGGGCTACTTACCTTAGCATCCTGGCGATTGCACCTCAGGCCTGCGTCCTTGGACAAGTCCGGACACCTTGTTTGTGGTCCAAAGAACAATTTGTACATCTCCACGGGCGTCGCGCCCATAAAGTGTTGGAGGACTCACGGTCCCTCCGGATTAAATTCCCACAGGCAAAGAGGGCGACGTTTGTAGGGCAGCGTGCGGCGAATCAGCATAACTTGCGCCATAACGGTCAAGTTAATATCTATTTCTAGGAGATCTTGAATGCGGTCCTGCAGAAGGGGCACGTCTTTGGACGGTCCCCAGATAAGCCCTTCATTGACCCATGACGCTCGCCGTGGAGGGGGACCCAAGCAAAAAGCAGGTGGGGCCACCCACGTGGTGCCCCTGGGGGCTGTGATGTAAAACCAGTCCCGTTGCCATAAGCCGAACTCTTCTTGGAAAGTGACCTCGGGCCATGGAGCATCGGCTATCTTGCTTATGATAGCTCCTCCGCACTTAGCGTGCTGCCCCTCGATCATCTTCGGCTCCACCTTGAAGGTTCTAAGCCACAATCCGAAGTGAGGGGTGATATGGAGGAAGGCTTCACACACAAAATGAATGATGAAATTTGGAGGATGGACTCCGGAGCTAGGTCGTGGAATTCCAGCCCGTAATAGAACATCAGCCCCCTCACAAAGGGATCAATCGGGAAGCCTAGCCCCCGAAGGAAGTGAGATGTGAACACCACACTCTCACCGGGCTGGGGAGAAGGAATGGCCTGCCCTTGAGCAGGCAGCCTATGCGAGATTTCGCCGGTTAGATACCTGGCATCTCTCAGCTTTCACACGTTTTCTTCCGTAACGGAGGAAGGCACCCACCGGCCATGAAGGTCGGAACCGGACATCGTCGAAAGTCCGGAGCGCCTAAAACTAGAAGCTTTGAGTGTTGGAACTCGAGGCGAGAGGCGAATTCGATTGGATGGAATGAAAAGGGGGTCGAGCCTTGGTCTCTTTATAAAGGAGTGGAATACCAAGAGCCCTCCCCGTAACCGTTTGGGACTCTCTGTCAATTAGAGAGTCATACCAAAAGGCAAGGTTGGGTTACCCACGCTCGTATTGATGAGAATCCCGGAATAAGGGGACACGATCTCTGCTTCGACAAGACGTGCCAAGGAAACCGTCTCGCTGAACATGCTGAGGTGGAACAGTAAAACGATTCGAATAAAGGCTTGACCCTGGCATGATGTCACGCTGCGGAATATGTCATGAGATTAGATTTGTGCGGAAATTATTCTCTCTACGGTGGTATGTGGAACTTATTTTTGCAGAGTCGGACACTATCCTTGTGTTCAACATATTCTATGAAGTATTCGGAGGAGGAACCAACCTTGCAATGCCGAAGACAAATTGCACGCCAGACTCGTCGTCGTTGAAGCCAGGTTCAGGGGCTACTGAGGGAGTCCTGGATTAGGGGGTGTCCGGATGGCTAGACTATGACCTTTGGTCGGACTCCCGGACTATGAAGATGCAAGATTAAAGAGTTCGTCACGTGTCCGGATAGGGACTTTCCTTGGCGTGGAAGGCAAACTTGGCGATACGATATGAAGATCTCCTCCCCTTGTAACCGACTCTGTGTAACCCTAGCCCTCTCCGGTGTCTATATAAACCGGAGAGTTTTAGTCTGTAGGACGAACAACAATCATACCATAGGCTAGATTCTAGGGTTTAGCCTCTCTGATCTCGTGGTAGATCAACTCTTGTACTACCCATATCATTAATATTAATCAAGAAGGAGTAGGGTTTTACCTCCATCGAGAGGGCCCGAACGTGGGTAAAAACATCGTGTCCCTTGTCTCCTGTTACCATCCGCCTAGACGCACAGTTCGGGACCCCCTACCCGAGATCCACCAGTTTTGACACCGACAGTGATCATGCCACGCCTCAAAGATGGAGATCAAAGGCGCAAGATGATATTGCCCATATCATGTCACTTTATGATTTGCATGTGATGTTTGTCATGTTTACATCTTATTTGCTTAGAACGACGGTAGCATAAATAAGATGATCCCTCACTAAAATTTCAAGAAAGTGTTCCTCCTAACTGTGCACCGTTGCGGAAGTTCATTGTTTCGAAGCACCACGTGATGATCAGGTGTGATAGATTCTAACATTCACATACAACGGGTGTAAGCCAAATTTACACATGCAAAACACTTAAATTGACTTGACGAGCCTAGCATGTACTGACATGGCCTCGGAACACGAGATACCGAAAGGTCGAATATGAGTCGTATAGTTGATACGATCAACATGGAGATGTTCACCGATGATGACTAGTCCGTCTCATGTGATGATCGGACACGGCCTAGTTGACTCGGATCATGTATCACTTAGATAACTAGAGGGATGTCTATCTGAGTGGGAGTTCATTAAATAACTTGATTAGATGAACTTAATTATCATGAACATAGTCTAAAATATCTTTACAATATGTCTTGTAGATCAAATGGCCCACACTAATGTTGCCCTCAGCTTCAACGCGTTCCTAGAGAAAACCAAGCTGAAAGACGATGGTAGCAACTATACGGACTGGGTCCGAAACTTGAGGACCATCCTCATAGCTGCCAAGAAAGCTTATGTCCTTGAAGCACCACTAGGTGATGCACCCATTTTCCTAGCAACTCAAGACATTATGAATGCCTAGCAGTCACGTAGTGATGATTACTCCCTGGTTCAGTGCGGCATGCTTTACAGCTTAGAACCGGGGCTCCAAAAGCGTTTTGAGCAACACGGAGCATATGAGATATTCCGAGAGCTAAAAATGGTTTTCCAAGCTCATGCCTGGGTCGAGAGATATGAAGTCTCTGACAAGTTCTACAATTGTAAGATGGAGGAAAATAGTTGTGTCAATGAGCATATACTCACTATGTCTGTGTTGCACAACCATTTGTCTCAGTTGAGAGTTAATCTTCCAGATGACTCGGTCATTGACAGGATCCTCCAGTCACTCCAGCCTAGCTACAAGAGCTTTGTGATGAACTACAATATGCAAGTGTCGGATGTTGGGTTCCGGCAGACCCTTAAGGTTTGAACTCTAGGGTGCGCACGAAGATCTTCCCCCTACCGATCTACGCCCGATCCCTCGTGAGAATCTAAGCTAGACGATGAACAACACAAGGGACACAAGCTTTATACTGGTTGAATAGCCTCGCGCGAGGTGTTCTTGAGCTGGTGCGATGAACTGCTTGGGTGAGTTCGATCGCCTCTTGGTATAATGAGTACTCAATCCTCCCCTTATCTCTGTGGTGGCTAGTCTTATTTATAGAGGCCCTGGTCCTCTTCCCAAATATTGAGCGGGAAGGGCGCCAACAACGGCCATTTTGAAGGGGAACATCTAGTACATGTTATCCTGACTAAAGATGGTATTCGGCTGCCAAAGGCACTGGCGATGACGCCGTCTTGGGCTCCATGGTGACCTCCATCCTGCCGCTCTACTGGTCTTGGTCTCGTTGCACTGAAATGGCAACCTTTGCCTGATGCCTTGGTACTCCACGTCTGTGCTTTCCCCCTTTGCACCAAAGAGTAAACAAGGACATTGCGTAGGCCGGCGCCCTCCTGGCACGCGCCTGGCGCCCGCCTGGTCTTGATCGTCATGGCTTGTGTCATGAGCACCTCGCGAGGTACCCTGCCTTGATCTCTCTGCCTCCTCGCGAGCCTGCCTGGCGAGTCCGTTCCTGAGGAAGTCATGTGTCATCCGCCCCGCGAGGGTCTTGAGTCTTGCGCTGATGAAGATGGGCCGTATTGGGCCACCACTTGAGCCACGCTGCAGGCAGGCAAGTCTAGGGACCCTCGTTCCCAGAATGCCGAAAATAGCCCCCGGGCCCAAGGCGCACTCAGACTTGGCTTAGCGGAGAAGCGAAGGGGCAAGTGCGGAGCACCACGGGCCCCATCAGCCTGTGGCCTTGGGCGCCGCGTGGAAGTTGATTGGATGTGAGAGCCTCCGCTTCCACACGCCCCCTCATTATGCACCTGGCTAGGCGGGCACGAGGCTTGTACACAGTTATCCTCCCCTTGCCGCCTGCGCGCTTCTTGCTCCCTTTTCCTCCTCGAGCCTCTTCTTCCGCCTCCGATCCATCTTGAGTTCTCCTTCTTTCCACTGCCATGGCGCCAACAAAAAAGGACAAGGGGAAGAAACCCGCGCCTTCACCCAGCGCGCCTTCGGCGGCTGCTCCCATCGTCGACAAGTCACTCATACTCAATTTGGAAGCCCTGGAGAAGGTCTGCTCCGCGCTTGCCTCCAGCTTCAATGAGTGCGGGAACACAACGGTCTGGCCTGCATCCCATGCCTCCTTCGACAGGATTGTCATGGAGGTCCGATTCTTTGCCGACGCCCTGTGGGCGGGCCTGGTTCCCCCCTTTTCCGCTTTCTTCAATGAGGTGCTCTCCCATTACCAGATCCACATGATGGATCTTGACCCCCAATCCATTGCTCTGCTTGCTATCTTCACCTTCGTCTGCAAGGCAATGGTGGGGATTGCTCCTTCGGTTGCCCTTCTGCACCACTTCTTCTCTCTGCGCTTGTCCGAACCTTCCCGGTGTTAGGGATGCGTGAGCTTCCAGGCCGTGCCGGAGACGTCCGCCTCGGGGGTCGACTTTGGCCTCCCACCTTCTGCGAACGGGTTCCATGAGCGGTGGCTGTATGTGGACATTGGGGTGCCTAGCCCCCTGCTTGCGCACCCGACGCTGCCTGCTATTCCCAATCCTGGTTGGGGTCACGAGGAACTTACGAGCCCCCAGCTTGCTTTCACCTAGCATCGCTTCGAGAGGCTGAGGAAGCTCGGGGTGATGGCGCCCAAGGTGGTGAAGGAGTTCCTCCGATGCGGCATAGCTCCTTTCTAGCGCCATTCCCGCCCAATGTGGGCTTACTCCGGTCGTCAGGACCATATGAGGCTCCAGGAAGGGGATCTCGCGCCTGAGACGCTGAAGAAGGTGCTGCAGGTCCTGACTGGCAACCCCTCTCCTGGCAGCATTGGTCATGGAGGCGCCCTGTTGTATCTCTGCACAAACAGGGTCGAGTTCATGAGGCAAATGCCCCACTTCGACGAATGGGGGCTGCGCCCGACTGGCCTCGCGGGGCCCCGCGAGAACCCGGTTGTTGTAGTCCTTCCCCTAGTCGCCCGTGCCGACCCTGCCTCAGGAGTTGATGCTGGGAGGCAAGCATCGGTAGGAGCTGGGGGCCTGATGTTGAGGTGCTGACGCCGTGCGGGGCTCCTGAGGCGTCATCCTCCGGAGCTTGCAGAGCCCCTCTCGAGGTGGTGGCTGATGAGAGGGCGTGGTCTGCGGCTCCCAAGGCCGAAGCCCCCGAGGCCTTGGCAGGCCACCACGAGGCGGCATCTGACCGCTCCTCTCAGGTTGCTGCCCTTGATGTAGGCCGTCTTGATGCCTCGGCTCCTATGTCGCGCGCCGTCCCTCATGCCGCAAGCTTTGGATGGTTCCGCATAGATTTTGAGGCCCTCCGCAAGAGGAAGGAGGCTTCGGGGGGGGGGGTGAAGATCGCCTGTTCCACCCATTGAAGAACAGGAAGTACTTTGCCTTGGATGAGTAAGTTCCTCCTTCTTGTAGTTCCTTGCTTGCCGCTCCCTTTGCTGACTGTGGCCTTTCAGGATCCCTCCCGACGAGCCGGCAGAGCCAGTCGAGGAGCCGCTTCCACAGGCTTCTCCCCCATCACCGACCTTGATTGTCCTGAGTCTGCGCGCCGCCCTCGGTGCAAGCTCGGGTAGAGAGGCAGGCCGGCCTGCAGCACGCCTTGAACCTGTCAGCACGCCGCTCTTCCCTCATGAGCTCTCCTTGGGCACAACCAACTTGCCCCAAGCTCCTTCACTGATCATAGCCGGCGAGTGGCTGAAGTCGATCTTCGGGTCCTCATCGGGAGGTGGATTGATGCCTCGCTGGGTCCCTTGCAGGGCCCGCTCGGCGATCGCAGGGGCGCCAACCCCCTGCCCCCTACCGAGAGGGTGTGGGCCACTCCAGGGCCCTCCTCCAGCATCAATGGCGGAGGATGATGTTGATGACGTGCTCAAGCGTGCGCGGGAGTGCAGCACTGTCCGCCAAGAGTTCCTCCAGAGGGCGGCCGATGCAGTGCGCCAGCTGGGTGTAGAGCTTGCAGTCGAGGACGCGCGTCTTGAAGCTGAAGGCCTGCGGCTGGTCGAGGAGTGGCACAAGCTGAAGGCGGCAGTCGGTCTCACGCTCCATCAGCGCGATCTCGACAATGCCAAGGCCAGGGCATCTCTGGCGGCTTCTGGGAGGCCTGCGCCCGAGCCATTGAGGAGGTCCAGGAAGCAGATCGTCAACGTGAAGCTGCGGAAGAGCGCGCGTGGGATCTCCAAGACTGGTGCAACTCCCTGGAGCAGCAGGTGGAGTTGCGCCGAGCTGCCCTTGCGTCGCTGAAAGGGGCGCCCGCTGAAGAGGAGGAGCTCCGAAGGCGCGAGGAAGCGCTGACATTGGAGGCTACTGAGCGCAACCTCGATCTTGAGCGGTTGGAGACGAGGGAGCGCCAGGTCACCCAGGCGGAGGACGACGTCGGTGCGTGGAAGGCCCGGATCCAGGAGGAGATCGACCGTCACATCGCGGAGGCTCGCGCAGGCCTCTAGCGCGAGTCCGAAGAGTGGCTGGAGTTGAACAAGATTGAAGCCGCGGGCAGGACTGCTACTCTCAAGACTAGGCTGACTGAAGCCACTCAGCAAGTTGAGGCCACCTCTATCGCACTAAACTCGGCGCGGGCTCAGCTGGCCTCCTCCCACGCCGAGCTACTTCTTCTCCAACGACGGGTTGACGATGCTGAGGCCGTTGCACAGCGGAATGCGGACGAGATCCGCCAGCGGTAGACGTTGGAACACATGCACGGCCTTGGGCAACATGTGTGAAGCAGTCGGTGAGGAGCCACGCGTGACCAAACACACCGGCAATCTTCGGTTCTTCACTGACGTGGTGACGCATGCTTGCGCGGTGGAGGAATGGAGCCATGGCCTGCTCGTGCGGGCATTCTCTCGCGTCTTCAGCCATCTCCAGAACATCGATCCCCTCTTCGATTTTGATGCCGCCATCGCCTCGGTGCCTGAGGCCGTCCGAGGCGACCTAGCACGGTGGGTGGAGGACAATGTAGATGCACTCGTCCGGGCCTTCACTTATGATGACGATGGAGTAATCGTTGCTGCCGACGAAGGCGACGTGGTGAACGGTGGTGAAGATGGTGCCAACAACGGTGGTGGGGAGGCGGGCGACGACGATGGTGGTGCCAGTGACGCCTCAGGGGACGCCCTGGGGCATGCAGGGAGAGAAATGTCCAACTGACTCCGCGCTCCCCCCTGTTGTTTTTCCTGCGCAGGAAGAGACTCGGGCGTGGCCCTAAAAGTCATGAGAGCATTTTGGGAGGAGAAGCCCCTCATGTAAAAAGATTGTTGCCTATGCGTTGTTAAAATCGGCGCCGAACGGGTACCTTCATGATGCCATGATTTTTGCGGTGAGTAGGTAGTCGTGGTTTTACCTTTGTCTTGGCGAGCGTCGAGTAGACTCGCTGTGTCCACCCGAGGGCCTCATGAGGGTCCCATTTGATCATGCAGCGAGAGCCTGGCTGGGGCGAGCACCGGCCGCGGGACGGCGGGCGCTCATGCTGGGCCCTGCCCCTCTCGCGAGGCGCTCGCGAGAGGGGGAAGCTAATGTGAATTCCAATTCGAACAGAAATCGGAGCACGAGAAAGCACATGAATAAGACACAACACCCCTCCCCGCACACGCAAACACAAATTCGACTTCAACTTAGATCTGAAACGAGAAAGCCTGCTCGCATGAAAGGAAGCAAAAAGCAAAAGGCCGCATCCGGCACCTAGTCTAGTCTTCGATGTCTTCTCACCAGCGCGGAGCTAAGTGCTGCCACTGGGCATGGGTGGGAGCCCCTGAGTCCCGAGGGCGGCTCTCCGGAGACTCCGGGGCATGTACAACCCCAACTCATTATTACGTGAGAGTGTCACGGGCGGCGAGATTCATAGGCACTTGTCCTTCTTCACAGGTACCGTCCTTGATTCATATCGGCAGATGAGGGCCCCGCCTTGCGCCACCCTTGACCACCATCGACGGCGACCGGAAACCAGGACGACGCCAATGGGGAAAAGGGGACGCCATCGGTTCCCCCGACGACCATGGGTCCTCTGCCGGGGGCAGGCCCTGGGGCACCTCCCCGGCAGAGGGCCTACCTCCGAAGAACGCCTTGCTCCGCATGCCGTGGGGAGGAGCCTGGCTCCCGGCACCTCTCCTGCTGCCCCAAGTGCCCTCCTCCCGAGAGGAGGGAGATCGCCACACTGGAGCAGCCATTTGCTGCAGCGACCTGAACCTCCTGCGACCCATGGTTAGCATAAGCTTGCTCCTGAGGAATTAGCGGTACCCGGTAGTTGCTGCCGCTGGCACGGTTGTCGAGGCTTCCGTGAGGCTCCTGAAAGAGCTCGGCCTCTGGCACCTCTTCCTCCCAGCCTGGCCCGAGGAACGAGCCGTGTTCTTCCTCTAGTGCATACCCTTGATCCACCATGTGGGTCACATTGGCCTCCGGGGTCGCCACCCCAAAGGCCTCGCCGTAGTGCCCTGCACGCCATGCAGTTCGACTTGAAGCTCCATCTTGGGGATGGTAGGGCGGCGGCCCGCTAGGACCATAGGCAGCGATGCACATGCCCTCGCTTACCAGGGGCGGTGCCGGCGTAGCTTGTTGCCCGGCGTTGATGGCCAAGCCGGTGTTGATGAAGCCTTGAGGTGCGCCCGGGGGCGCGTGGGCATGGATTGGTCCGCCTCGTGATCCGCCTGAGGCCTGGGGTGGAAGCTGGATGCAGAACGGGGGCCCCTGACGCAGCGGCATCCAGGAGCTCGGCAACGCGCTCCAGCAGCAAGTCGTGGCCGCTTTCTTGCAGTCTGCACCGCAGCAGCTCTCGCGCCACCGTGAGAGCGGCCTTCATGTTCTCCTGCTCCCGTCTGGTGTGCGGTTTCGTGGCCACAGTATGGCTTCAGGCCCTGGCTGCCGACCGTACCTGCCGCGGAGTGAGGGCAGGCGACGCCCGACCGCGTCGCCCGCGCCCCGTAGCGCCCTGCGGGGCCCGGGCTGCTTGAGGTGCGGGGTTGAGGTCACCTTGGGCAGGCGGCACGGCATGGGCAGGCCATGCCGCCCAGCGGTCGGAGTTGGCCGTCAGGTCGCCGGACATGGAGGCGGTGAAGTGGAGGAACACAGGACGGAAGAAGGAAGATTCCGGCGCACCCCTACCTGGCGCGACAAATGTCGGATGTTGGGTTCCGGTAGACCCTTAAGGTTCGAACTCTAGGGAGCGCACGAAGATCTTCCCCCTACCGATCTACGCCCGATCCCTCGTGAGAATCTAAGCTAGACGATGAACAACACAAGGGACACAAGATTTATACTGGTTCGGGCCACCGTTGTGGTGTAATACCCTACTCCTGTGTGTGGTGTGGTGGATTGCCTCAGGGGCTGATGATGAACAGTACAAAGGGTGAACAGCCTCGCTAGAGGTGTTCTTGAGCTGGTGCGATGAACTGCTTGGGTGAGTTCGATCGCCTCTTACGCTAATGAGTACTCGATCCTCCCCTTATCTCTGTGGTAGCTAGTCCTATTTATAGAGGCCCTGGTCCTCTACCCAAATATTGAGCGGGAAGGGCGCCATCAACGGCCATTTTGAAGGGGAACATCTAGTACAGGTTATCCTGACTAAAGTTGGTATTCGGCTGCCAAAGGCACTGGCGATGACGCCGTCTTGGGATCCACGGTGACCTCCATCCTGCCACTCTGCTGGTCTTGGTCTCATTGCACTGAAATGGCAACCTTTGCCTAATGCCTCGGTACTCCATGCCTGTGCTTGCCCCCTTTCCACAAAAGAGGAAACAAGGACACTGCATAGGCCGGCGCCCGCCTGGCGCCCGCCTGGTCTCGATCATCATGGCTTTCGTCATGAGCACCTCACGAGGTACCCCGCATTGATCTCTCCGCCTCCTCGCAAGCCTGCCTGGCGAGGCCGTTCCCGAGGAAGTCCTATGTCGTCCGCCCCGTGAGGCTTGGCCCCTCGCGAGGGTCTTGAGTCTTGCGCTGATGAAGATGGGTCGAACTGGGCCACCACTTGAGCCATGCCGCAGGCCGCATGCAGGCAAGTCTGGGGACCCCCGTTCCAAGAACACCAAGAGCAAGGGATGGAGAACTCCATTCATGAGTTATATTTAATGCTGAAATTAGCGGAGGTGGAAATAAAAAAGGAACATCAAGTGTTGATGGTGAATAAGACTACTAGTTTCAAGAAAGGCAAGGGTAAAAAGAATTTCAAGAAGGACGGCAAGGCAGTTGCCGCGCTCGGTAAATCAGTTGCCGGAAAGAAGCTGAATAATGGACCCAAGACCGAGGCTCAGTGCTTTTATTGCAAGGGAAATGGTCACTGGAAGCGGAACTGCCACAAGTACTTAACGGATAAGAAGGCCAGCAACACCAAAGGTATATGTGATATACATGTTATTGATGTGTACCTTACCAGCGCTCGTAGTAGCTCCTGGGTATTTGATACCGGTGCGGTTTCTCATATTTGTAACTCAAAACAGGAGATGGGGAATAAACTGGAGACTGGCAAAGGACGAGGTGACGATGCGCGTCGGGAATGGATCCAAGGTCGATGTGATCGCCGTCGACACGCTACCTCTACATCTACCTATGGGATTAGTTTTAGACCTCAATAATTGTTATTTAGTGCCAGCTTTGAGAATGAACATTGTATCTGGATCTCGTTTAATGCGAGATGGCTACTCATTTAAATCCGAGAATAATGGTTGTTCTATTTATATGAGAGATATGTTTTATGGTCATGCCCTGCTGGTCAATGTTTTATTTTTATTGAATCTCGAACGTGATGTTACACATATTCATAGTGTTAATACCAAAAGATGTAAGGTTGATAATTATAGTCCCACATACTTGTGGCACTGCCGCCATGGTCACATTGGTGTCAAACGCATGAAGAAACTCCATGCAGATGGACTTTTTGAGTCTCTTGATTATGAATCATTTGACACGTGCGAACCATGCCTCATGGGCAAAATGAACAAGACTCTGTTCTCTGGAAGAATGGAGCGAGCAACCAACTTGTTGGAAATCATACATACTGATGTGTGCGGTCCAATGAGCATTGAGGATCATGATGGTTATCGTTATGTTCTCACCCTCACTGATGACTTAAGTAGATATGGGTATGTCTACTTAATGAAACACAAGTCTGAGACCTTTGAAAAGTTCAAGGAATTTCAGAGTGAGGTAGAGAATCAACGTGACAGGAAAATAAATTTCTTACAATCAGATCGTGGAGGAGAATATTTGACTCACAAGTTTGGTACGCACTTAAGGAAATATGGAATTATTTCACAACTCACGCCGCCTGGAACACCTTAGCGTAATGGTGTGTCCGAACATCGTAATCGCTCTCTATTGGATATGGTGTGATCTATCATGTCTCTTACCGATTTACCGCTATCATTTTGGGGTTATGCTTTAGAGACAGCCGCATTCACTTTAAATAGGGCACCATCTAAATTCGTTGAGACGACACCATATGAATTATGGTTTGGGAAGATCCTAAGTTGTCATTTCTAAAAGTTTGGGGATGTGATGCTTATGTCAAGAAACTACAACCTGAAAAGCTCGAACCCAAGTCGGAAAAATGCGTATTCATAGGATACCTGAGGAAACCATTGGGTACACCTTCTACCCCAGATCCGAAGGCAAGATCTTTGTTGCTAAGAACGGATCCTTTCTGGAGAAAGAGTTTCTCTCGAAAGAAGTAAGTGGGAGGAAAGTACAACTTGATGATGTACTGCCTCTTGAACCGGAAAGTAGCACAGCTCAGGAAGATGTTTTTGTGGTGCCTGCACCGACTAGAGAGGAAGTTAATGATGATGATCATAAAACTTCAGATCAAGTTACTACTGAACTTCGTAGGTCCACAAGGACACGTTCCACACCAAAATGGTATGGCAACCCTGTCCTAGAAATCATGTTGTTAGACAACGGTGAGCCTTCGAACTATGAAGAAGTGATGGCGGGCCCAAATTCCAACAAATGGTTTGAATCCATGAAATCCGAGATAGGATCCATGTATGAAAACAAAGTATGGGCTTTGACAGACTTGCCTGATGATCGGCAAGCCATAGAAAATAAATGGATCTTTACGAAGAAGACTAACGCGGATGCTAATTTGACCCTCTATAAGGCTTGGCTTGTCGCCAAGGGTTATTGACAAGTTCAAGGGGTTGACTATGATAAGACCTTCTCACCCGTAGCGAAGCTGAAGTCGGTCCAAATCATGTTAGCAGTTGTCGCATTCTATGATTATGAGATATGGCAAATGGACGTCAAAGGAGCATTCCTTAAGGAAGAATTGTATATGATGCAGCTGGAAGGTTTTGTTGATCCTAAGAATGCTGACAAGGTGTGCAAGCTCCAGCGCTCCATCTATGGGCTGGTGCAAGCATCTTGAAGATGGAACATTCGCTTTGATGAAATGATCAAAGCGTTTGGGTTTATGCAGACTTATGGAGAAGCATGTGTTTACCAGAAAGTGAGTGGGAGCTCTATAGCATTTCTCATATTATATGTGGATGACATACTATTGATGGGAAATGATATAGAACTTTTGGAAAGCATAAAGGCCTACTTGAATAAGTGTTTTTCAATGAAGGACCTTGGAGAAGCTGCTTACATATTAGGCATCAAGATCTATAGATATAAATCAAGACGCCTCATTGGTCTTTCACAAAGCACATGCCTTGATAAGATATTGAAGACGTTCAATATGGATCAGTCCAAGAAGGGGTTCTTGCCTGTATTGCAAGGTGTTAAATTGAGCACGGCTCAATGCCCAACCTCAGCAGAAGATAGAGAAAAGATGAGTGTCATCCCCTATGCCTCAGCCATAGGGTCTATTATGTATGCCATGTTGTGTACCATACTTGATGTGAACCTTTCCGTAAGTTTGGTAGGGAGGTAAAGTAATCCCGGCATGGAACACTGGACAGCGGTCAAGAATATCCTCAACTACCTGAAAAGGACTAAGGATATGTTTCTCGTTTATGGAAGTGACGAAGAGCTCGTCGTAAAGCGTTAAGTCGATGCTAGCTTCGACACAGATCTGGATGACTCCAAGTCACAAACCGGATACATGTACATTTTGAATGGTGGGGCAGTCAGCTGGTGCAGTTGCAAGCAAAGCGTCATGACGGGATCTACAAGTGAAGCGGAGTACAGGGCAGCCTCGGAGGCAGCACATGAAGCAATCTGGATGAAGGAGTTCATTACCGACCTAGGAGATATTCCCAATGCGTCGGGACCGGTGACTCTCTTCTGTAACAACACTGGAGCTATTGCCTTTGCCAAGGAGCCCAGGTTTCACAAGAAGACCAGGCATATCAAGCATCGCTTCAACTCCATTCGTGAAAATGTTCAAGATGGAGACATAGATATTTGTAAAGTGCATACGGATCTGAATGTCACAAAACCGTTGACTAAACCTCTGCATATGGATCTGAATGTCACAGAACCGTTGAATAAACCTCTTCCACGAGCAAAACATGATCAACACCAGAACTCTATGGGTCCATCAAAAGGACTAAGGATATGTTTCTCATTTATGGAGGTGACGAAGAGCTCGTCGTAAAGGGTTACGTCGATGCTACCTTTGACACAAATTTGGATGACTCCAAGTCACAAACCGGATACGTGTACATTTTGAATGGTGGGGCAGTCAGCTAGTGCAAATGCAAGCAAAGCATCATGGCAGGATCTACATGTGAAGTGGAGTACATGGCAGCCTCAGAGGCAGCACATGAAGCAATCTGGATGAAGGAGTTCATTACCAACCTAGGAGTTATTCCCAAAGCATCGGGCCCGATGACTCTCTTTTCTGACAACACTAGAGCTATTGTTGTTGCCAAGGAGCCCAGGTTTCACAAAAAGACTAGGCATATCAAGCATCGCTTCAACTCCATTCATGAAAACGTTCAAGATGGAGACATAGATATTTGTAAAGTGCATACGGATCTGAATGTCACAGATCCATTGACTAAACCTCTTCGACGAGCAAAACATGATCAACACAAAAACTCTATGGATGTTCGATTCATCACAATGTAACTAGATTTTTGACTCTAGTGCAAGTGGGAGACTGTTGGAAATATGCCCTAGAGGCAATAATAAAATGGTTATTATTATATTTCCTTGTTCATGATAATCGTGTGTTGTTCATTTTTTAATTGTATTGACCGGAAACTGTAATACATGTGTGAATACATAGACCGTAATATGTCCCTAGTAATCCTCTAGTTCACTAGCTTGTTGATCAATAGATGGTTGTGGTTTCCTGACCATGGACATTGGATGTCGTTGATAACGGGATCACATCATTAGGAGAATGATGTGATGGACAAGACCCAATCCTAAGCGTAGCACAAGATCATGTAGTTCCTTTGCTAAGAGCTTTTCTAATGTCAAGTATCATTTCCTTACACCATGAGATTGTGCAACTCCTGAATACCGTAGGAATTCTTTGGGTGTACCAAACGTCACAACGTAATTGGGTGGCTATAAAGGTGCACTACAAGTATCTCTGAAAGTGTTTGTTGGGTTGGCATGAATCGAGACCGGGATTTGTCACTCCGTATGACAGAGAGGTATCTATGGGCCCACTCGGTAATGCATCATCATAATGAGCACAATGTGAAGAGTTAGTCATGTGATCATGCATTATGGAACGAGTAAAGAGACTTGCCGGTAACGAGATTAAATGAGGTATTGGGATACCGACGATCGAATCTCGGGCAAGTAACATATCGATGGAAAGGGGAATTGTATACGGGATTGATTGAATCCCCGACATCGTGGTTCATCCGATGAGATCATCTTGGAACATGTGGGACTCAACATGGGTATCCAGATCCCGCTGTTGGTAATTGGCCGAAGAGATATCTCGGTCATGTCTGCATGGTTCCCGAACCCGTAGGGTCTACACACTTAAGGTTCGGTTGTCGGCGTCCTGGATTTGGGGGTCTCCAGTCTTGCCTGCCTGCGGCCCACCGCGTGACTCCATCGACGGCCTGCTACGGCCCAGCTTCAACACCAACACCACAAGACCCTCACGAGGGGCCAAGCCTCGTGAGGCGTATGACACCAAGACCCCCGAAGGAAGCAGCCTCCTCAGGAGGGCTACTGAGGGGCAGAGAGTTCTATGCGAGCTACCTCATGAGGCTCAGCTGATGTGAGCCATGACGACCAAGGCCAGACGGTAGCCAGGCGGGCGCTAGACGGGTGCGGAGGGCATGTTTCCTCTTTAGTGCAAGGGAGGCAAGCCGCAGGAGCGGAGCCCCGAGGAATCAGCCAAAGGTTGCCATTCTGGTGCAGCGAGACCAGGACCGCCAGGACGGCAGGACGGAGGTCATCGACGAGCCCACCGCAGTGTCACGACCAGAGGCTTTTCGCAGGCGAATACTACTTTTGTCAGGATAGATTGTACTACTTGTCCCTTTTCAAATACCGCCATTGTGGAATCCCTTCCCGCTCATATTTGGGAAGAGGACCAAGGACACTATAAATAGGACTAGCCACCACCATAGGAGGGGGGGGTCGAAACTAGAACAAGTAGAACACCATGTTAGCTCAAGAACACCTCTCCTTCAGAGGCTTGTTCATCAACTGTACTTGTTCATCCATAGCCCCTCGAGGCAATCCACCACACCACACTGGATTAGGTTATTACACCACAACGATGGCCTAAACCAGTATAAACCTCTGTGTCTTTGTGTCTCTTTGAGCTCGATGCATTAGGCTAGGGAGGATCGTGAGTAGGCAGGCTTGGCAGGTTGAGATCTCTGCACACACCCAAGAGTTCAAACCTCTCAAGGGTTGTCGGATCCCGAAATCTGACATTTGGCACGCTAGGCAGGGGTGCATAGGATCCTCTCTTCCGCCGTTCGATCCACCTCCGCTACGACATCTCCATGGCCGCCGCGCGCAGGGCTCAGCTAAGTGTCGGGCTGCTATCGCCGCCTGTGTTGCTCAGACGGCTCCGACGGGTGACAGCTGCGCCCGCCATGCTCCTTCTCCGGTGGCTAACACCACCACGGGCCCTGCCGGCCATGAGCAGCAGGCTTCATCGCTGCACCCGTCGGTGCGCCGTGACGCTGCACCGCTACTCCGTCTCTGACCCCAGCAGCCTCGTCATCCCACATGCGTCATGACCAGGTGGGCCCGCAGGCCGTTCTGCTCACGGAGCGGGAGCTTCTGCACTACCTCCCAGTGGGAGATCTCTATGAGGAATGGCTCGAGCGCATCGCCGAGCTCATCAGCGTCGCGCACGGGGGCTCCGACGGGCTGGCTCACTCACTGCCTTAGAAACCACCTGCAGCAGGCGACGTGGCGCACAGGGCTCCTCCACCACCTCCGCCCCAGGGAGCAATCATCGAGCCAAGGCGTATGGCTCCACGGCGCGACCCGCAGTGCCCGGCACCGGCTCGGGATGACGTGAGATGCCAGGTGGTGCAGCGCCCTCAAGGGGAAGCATGCGTGCTTCCAGCACCCCAGCACCAAGCTCGCATGCCATCATAGGAGGTGGCGGTGTCGTGGTCCTAAGGCTGACAGTAGAAAGGGGGTAGGTATGGAGAGGCAAGATCTCGTCTATGGTGAATTTGTACACACAATGTTTACGAGTTTAGGCCCTTCGCGGTGGAAGTAAAATACCTACGTCTCGGTGCCCGGAGGCGGTCGATTGGATTATATGTGTGTGATGTTACAGGGGGTGTGAACCCCTTGTCCCAGAGGAGGGGGGTGGCTTATATAGAGTGCACTAGGACCCCAACTCCCCTCCGTTACAGAGGGTTCAATGTACATAAAGCAGGAGCGTTACTGATAATGCCAGCTTTAAGTGTCATTAATGTCCATGAAGACTATGGAGTGAATGTCCGACCGTTGTAGTTCCATCTGACTCCTGGTCTTCACAGGTCGAGTCGTTTCTTGTATGGTCGAGTGGTCTTCGATAAGTTGGGATGCCCGAGTGATATGATAGGTCGAGTGGATATCACTCGACGTCTTCCTTGGGTACTCCCTGTTATCTCTTGAGCTTCTTTGCTTCTAGGGTAGTGACCTTGGGTAGGGTAACTAGGTCAGGCCTATGACCCTATCCTAGGTCTATATCCTCATCATTAGCCCCCGAATGGATTGAGGATCGAGTGGAAAGAAGATTGAAGGGGATTTTGCATCAACCTCCGTGCTTCGTGAGGACCTGCGTTGAACAGGAGGTTCGCATTGGACCTTAAGCTTCATTTCAGTCGCCTCGATCGATTCAGAAGTTGCCGAGTAGATTAGTAGTGTCATCTGTCGATTGTTGTCTTCTGCTGTGAGATATCTGGCGCGATTGGTTATCATGTATCCCGGATTCGGTGGGATTCGAAATTTCGGGGAAGCGCGCGGGGAGGAGCGTGCTGTGGAAATCGGGACGGATAAGTAGAAATGCCTCGATCTCCGTGCCGCCTTTTTCGCCACGTATCTGGCGTGTGACAGCTGCGGGGATTTTACAGGATCGCCCGGGCCCGCGCGTCAGCCACTCAGAAGGGGCCTTTAAAGGGCGGCGAGTCCAAGGCGTTGTACTGTGCGCTCCCAATCTCCGCCTTTCTCCACTGCTTCCACACCGTGCGCAGCTCCTCCGCTCTTGACGCCGCCACTCCGCTGCAATGGTAAAGGACAGGACGGCGGCGCTGGAACGTGCGAAGAAGGCGACGGGGGAGACGAAGGGAAAGAAGACCCAGCAAGGGTCGTCATCATGGTCGACATTGCCGATGGGTTGTATCCAGGGCGACTGGATCCGATCTTCGCTCCGGCAAGAAAACCTGGACGAGCTAGTTGGGCTCGGGCTGATCGCCGACGGCGCCGCGAGGCTGTCGGATGGGGAGATGGAGCCGCAGCCGCGACCGGGTGAGTGTTTACTGCTCGCCACCCATGTCGACCGTGGGTTTTCGCTTCCTCCGCACCCCTTTTTCCGGGGTTTTCTGAACTTCTTCGGAGCCCAACTACACCATTTTTCTCCCAACACCATCACCTATCTCGCGGCGTTTGTGCCCATGTGTGAGAATTTCCTTGGCTGTCGACTGTACTGGGGCTTCTTCAAACACATCTTTACCATCTGTTCCCAGTCGGTCAAAAAAGCAAACTCGAGTGACGAGAAAACGCATGTTATCCAAATGTGTGGTCGTTTGGGAATCCAGAAGAGGAAGAGGAGATCCTTCCCTTCCATGACCCTTCCTGAGTCGGTCAAGGGCTGGCAGTCGACCTGGTTCTACTGCCAGGACGTCCCCATCCCAGGCCAGTTGACTGGACTTCCCCCTTTCTCCTTCGATCGCGTTCAAACCCCTTCTTCACTGAAAGTGACTGCTGCGGAGAGGATGGAGACGGATATGATGGTCGAGAGGGTGGTCCAGCTGATTAATCAGGGCGTGACCGGGATGGACTTACTGGAGGTGTTTCTCAGTCAACGCATCCAGCCGCTTCAGGCTCAGGATCACTCGATGTGGATGTACT
This sequence comes from Triticum dicoccoides, assembly GCF_002162155.2. Lineage (NCBI taxonomy): Eukaryota > Viridiplantae > Streptophyta > Magnoliopsida > Poales > Poaceae > Triticum > Triticum dicoccoides. Next base: position 543,347,903 of record NC_041387.1, on the reverse strand, counting down.
CCGGTGCCAATGACACCGCTCGGGTTCATCCGGAGGAAGTTTTGACCAAGACGGTGGTTGGATGGTTGAAGAGCATCACGGGTAACAAGGATAACCCCAGGGGGCCAGGAGGGTCGCTCCCTTCAGCAACAACAATCCACCAGACAAGGTTCGAACTTCTGCCTCCGACTGATTTCTTGTGTATCTTGCACCTGTCTCTGGCACCGACTGGATTTCACTCGACTTCTTGTTTTGTAGGTTTATACTAAGATGTATTCCATGCCCAACGGCGAGCAAACCTTGGGTCATGACCATGAAGGGGAGGACAACACGGACGAGAGTGGCAAGTGGCAGTCTTCAGATGGCGAGGACGAAGAGGAGAGTGATGAAGCAGATGACGACGAGGAGGTCGACTCGCCACCACGCTCGGAGCGCTGATCCAAACAGCATCACGATCCAGCAGGCGAGCGGAGCAAGGCCGTGGCTCCTAGTACCCAAACGCAGAAGCGGACTCGGACATTGACTCCGGAGCCGACTCAGAAGGTGGGCAAGCAGCTCAAGGTTGCGCCTCCGAAGACTCGGAAGACTCTGTCGAGGATCAAGATGGATGTTCCGGTTGCCGCCGGGTGAGAATTTTATTTTTCTGCGTTCCTTTCTTCCAATTGGCATTTCTGTTGGTTAACGAGTGGATCGTGCGTCTCTCCAGCCCAACCTCTGCTGCGACTGACATGGACATTGACAAGGCCCCAGGAGATGAAGAAACTGACGATGCGGCCACCTCCAGACCTGGTAAGTTCGTTTGATTAGAACTTATTTCGTCGACTGGATTGTCGGTCAGTTGAATTTTTGTTGCTTTTCTTTTCACTGTAGCTCCTCGAGACATCATCGTGCTTCCTGGCGATGAAGAAGAAGAAGTGTCTCTGAAAGAGAGGAGGAGGAGAGGCAAGGGCTCGAGCGGGAGGGGGCTTGAAGTTCAAGCTCCTCAGTCAACGCCAGTGCTTGAGGCGGTGGTCGATCGGTCCGGAGATCCGGTTCGGACCAACGTCACATTCGTCGACCCGTTGACGACTGATCGTCCGTCGGGGTCGACTGCTCCGGCTCCTACTGCTCTAGTGCAACTCCACGCATCCGGCCCTTCTTTGGAACCATCACTTTTTGTTGTATACCGAACTCCAGATGATTCGCCAAGTGCTGCCAGGGAGGCTCTTCGCCAGGTGACTCTCGTCATGGAGCAAGTGAAGGTGATGCATGAGGCTAGTCAGGTGGCCTACAATGCCAACACCGCTCTGCAGACCAATGTTAAGGTCAGTTATCTCCCGACTGAGCTTTTGAACCATGTCCATGATTGCTATCATAGGTCTATGTTTCATATCCGATCACCCACTGGGGTGTGCCTGCTTTAGATTGTAAGAGATCTTTCGCTCCACTCGACTCATGTTGAGTCGAGTGTTTTTTTTTGAACTGGTGGGGGCACACAGAGTACACCCACTGGGTGTAGTCCCCGAGACCACGGTCGACTGCTGGCAGTCGGCTGGGGTCTGATATTCTTCCTCTCTCTTTTTTTGACTCACGCTGGGCAGACCATGCTGAGTGTTGATCCAAACCAGTGGGGGCATGCTGAGTGCACCCACTGGGTGTAGTCCCCGAGACTACTATTGAATGTTTGATTCGGCAGTAGTCTTAGAGTAACTTTAACTGTGATTGTCTTTTGTTTCTGTCGACTGATACATCTCTCTTGTCGACTTTAGAGGTCTTGTGATCTTGGGGCTCAACTTCCCGAGTTGAACAAGAAGCAAATCAGCCTCAATCTTGATCTTGAACTGGCGAAGAAGAACCTCAAGACTTCTCAAGAAGAAACAGCCATTATGGGAGGTAACTGATCGATACTTGTCCATCTTGTGGCTCGCTCCTTTCAGAGTTGTTTTCTTTCAGTCTCTTTGAACCGAGTGACTTCACATGAACAGATGTGCGTAGTGAACATCGCCAGCTTCAAGCTCGTCTGAGAAGTGTTGTTTCTTTAGAGAAAATGAAGGAAGCTCTGGAGAAGAAGGATCTGGATCTTGCTGCTGCTCAGAAGGATGCACGAGAGAAGACAATGCTTGCTGACAAGAAGCTGGCTTCGGTCGGCAAGCTAGAAGAGGAGAACTAGAAGCTGAAGAAGGAGGTTGAGCAATTAAAGAAGGACGAGGAGAACCTGACCAATGAAGTCAGAAGCCTCAAAGCCAAGACGGGCGAGCTGGAGTCCTATCTGGGACAACTTGCTGCAAAGCTGGTCCTGAAGCTTGAAGGTATCATTGTCCGACTGATTTGTTGACGTCGATTGGAATGTCATGTTATACTATCGACTCACCATTTTTCCTGAATGTGCAGAACTTTTCCAGGACTTGGAGGCTGAGACTGGACAGGTTGAGATGGGTCCCGACCCCATCAACTGTCCTATCAAGGATGGCGTTGCGATGAGCTTGATGCGGTTGGAGTCATGCATGGACAACGCAGTTGCTTTTCTGGCTCGACTGAAGGCGGCGATGACTCGGGTTGATGCTGAACTCTAGCCTCAGGCAGAACTTTCACAAGATCTCGAGTCACTGATGACTCGACTGAATCAGATCCCTGGCCGAGTGCAGGAGTGGAAGAAATTGTCTGCTTGTTGCGGTGCTGACGTTGCCATGTCATTGGTCCGAGTGCACTGCAAAGACGCCGGAGAAGACAAGCTGGTGGCCCACAAGGTTGCAAACACAAAGAAGCACACCTTCAAGTCCTTCATGGACACCTTCCTCGAGGCGGCCACTCGCATTGTGGACAACATTGACGTTGACAGTTTCTGTGATCCAGCCAGCCCCTCTCCTGAAGAGTGACTAAAAACATTATGCCCCTCACTTATTTGCCTTGGGATGCCGATTGATCGTGTAATCGTTAAACTTTTTCAGGCCTGATGCCTAAGTACTTTTGTTCGCCACAGTTCGGAACTTTCGCGAGGTTTATCCGAATTAGGATTTCTTTGAATATCCGTTTCTTAAGTTATTTCTGCCACTCGGAACGTATTTTTGTTCTGCAGCTAAGCCCCCGAGTGGCTGCTGGATGGGTCCTTGGCAGCATTGATCAGCTCATCAGCGAGGCATTCAGCAATGGTCTTGACGTCCCTGAAAGCAATTCGTCCTAGTAGTAGCTGTTGGATGAGCCCTTGGCAGTATTGATCAGCTCATCAGTAAGGCACTCAGCAACGGTCTCGACATTCCTGAAAGCGGTTCGCCTTGGCAACACGCTCAATCTTGTCCTTCCTCTTGACGGCACAACTTTGAGGAGGAGGTCGTAATCGACCTGCCCCTCGCTGTCCTTGCAGATCGGGATGGAGCGTATGGCTAAGGCTTCAAGCGGGAAGATTGGTTCTCACTCAGAATGTGTTTTTAAACTTAGGCGATTGTTGGACTTCAGCTAAGCCTCCGAGTGAGAGGATTTCTCACCACTCAGTAGGATTTTTCAAACTTAGGCGAGTACTGGACTGCAGCTAACCCTCCCAGTGAGAGGATTTGCTCACCACTCGGTAGGATTTTTCAAACTGAGGCGAGTACTGAACTGCAGCTAAGCCCCCGAGTGAGAGGATTGCTCACCACTCGGTAGGATTTTTCAAACTTAGGTGAGTACTAGACTACAGCTAAGCCCCCGAGCGAGTGGATAGCTCACCACTCGGTATGATTTTTCAAACTTAGGCGAGTACTGGTGAGGGAGTCCTGGATTAGGGGGTGTCCGGATGGCCGGACTATGACCTTTGGCCGGACTCCCGGACTATGAAGATGCAAGATTGAAGACTTCGTCCCGTGTCTGGATATTGACTTTCCTTGGCATGGAAGGCAAGCTTGGCGATACGATATGAAGATCTCCTCCCATTGTAACCGACTCTGTGTAACCCTAGCCCTCTCCGGTGTCTATATAAACCGGAGAGTTTTAGTCCGTAGGACGAACAACAATCATACCATAGGCTAGCTTCTAGGGTTTAGCCTCTCCGATCTCATGGTGGATCAACTCTTGTACTACTCATATCATCAATATTAATCAAGCAGGAGTAGGATTTTACCTCCACCGAGAGGGCCCGAACCTAGGTAAAAACATCGTGTCCCTTGTCTCCTGTTACCATCCGCCTAGACGCACAGTTCGGGACCCCCTACCCGAGATCCGCCGGTTTTGACACTGACATTGGTGCTTTCATTGAGAGTTCCTCTGTGTCGTCACCTTGAGGCCCGATGGCTTCTTCGATCGTCAACCACGACGCGGTCCAGGGTGAGAATTTTCTCCCCGGACAGATCTTCGTATTCGGCAGCTTCGCACTGCGGGCCAACTCGCTTGCCATCTGGAGCAGATCGGAAGCTACGCCCCTGGCCATCAGGTCAGGTTTGGAAGCTTAAACTACACGGCCGACATCCGCGGGGACTTGATCTTCGATGGATTCGAGCCATGGCCGAGCATGCCGCACTGTGTCGATGGGCATGATCTAGCTCTGCCGCCGGGCAGCGCCCAGAGTGCCGCTCAGGTGTCCGCTCCGACCATTAGCTCGGAGCCGACTGCGCTAGTCAGGGACGGACGGTTGGACGCCGCCCCTGGAGCTGCAATCTCTATGGTGATAGAGCTGAATACCTACCTAGTCATTTGCAAGGCCCGTGACTCCAAGGTGTCGGACTCCATTCCGGACTCCGAATATCCCACACCCCTTCCGATCGAACCCGATTGGGCTCTGATCATGGAGTTCACCGCCGCGGACATCTTTCAGCACTCGCCCTTTGGCGATATCCTGGATTCACTAAAGTCTCTCTCTTTGTCAGGAGAGCCCTGGTCGGACTATGGTTAGCAGGGTTGGGACGCGGACGATGAAGAAATTCGAAACCCACCCACCACCCACTTGGTAGCCACTGTCGATGACCTAACCGACATGCTCAAATACGAGTCCGAAGACATCGACGGTATGGACGCCGATGGAGGAGACGACCACGAACCAGCACCTATAGGGCACTAGAAAGCCACCTCATCATGCGATGTATACATGGTGGACACACCTAAAAGAAATGATAACGAGGATCAAAAGGGCGCAACCAGGGATCGCTCCCTCGAAAAACAATCAAAGCGGCGACGTAAGCGCCACGCCAAGCCCCACCTCGACAAAGACCCAGCCATAGAGCAGGGAGAATCAATGGAAGACGAACATGCCATCGAGCAACCGTCCAAACAGGGCGGACAATCCGAACAACCAATCTTCGGGAAAGATAATAGTCCGGACGACCTCACGCCGGACAAATTGCTGGAACATCAGAACCTCCACCAAAGGCTCGTTGCCACTGCACATAGCCTGAAAAAGCAGAAGCGGAGGCTCAAAACAGCGGAAGATGCACTCAGAATCAGATGGGGCAAAGTAGTCAATACCGCACATAAGTACGGCAACAGTCGTCACACAAAGAGCTATCTGAAGTGGAAACTACTACCGGAATTTGATCAAGAGGCCATAAAGCCCCACAGTCAAAAAATAAGGAAGCCACCAGGTCGGATAGATGACCCCACGATCGGTCTCAAGCGAAAAGGGCGCCACACTCAATACGACGTGCGATCCTCCTAAGGATTCTCATCAAAAAACTGGCCCAACTAGATCCATATATGGGCCAAGAAAGCAAGCTCCAGCGAGCAATGCAATGCAAAAAATATCTGAACATCGCGGCACACCTACATACAGGGGCGCCGCACATCCGTTATGTTTTACCGATGAGGTGCTGGATCTTGAATTTCCAGCGGGATTCAAGCCCGTGAACACAGAAGCATACGACGGAACAACAGACCCCGGAGTCTGGATCGAGGATTATATCCTCCACATACACATGGCCAGAGGAGATGACCTTCACGCCATAAAATACTTACCCCTTAAGCTCAAAGGGCCAGCCCGGCATTGGCTTAAAAGCCTTCCCGAAAACACCATAGGAAGTTGGGAAGCGCTCGAGGACGCTTTCCGGGCAAATTTTCAAGGGGCCTATGTCCGACCTCCAGATGCAGGTGATCTGAGTCATATAACTCAGCAACCCGGAGAGTCAGCCCAGAAACTCTGGAACAGATTCCTTACTAAAAAGAATCAGATAGTCGATTGTCCGGACACCGAAGTCCTAGCAGCTTTCAAACATAGCGTCCGAGATGAATGGCTCGCAAGACACCTCAGCCAAGAAAATCCAAGAACAATGGCCTCATTAACAAGCCTCATGACCCGCTTTTGCGCAGGAGAGGATAACTGGTTGGCAAGAAGCAGCACCAGCGACCCGAGTACATCCAAACTCAGAGATGGAAACGGGAAACCGCGCCGTAACAAAGAACAGCGCCGGATCAAGGATAATAGCCCGATGAGCACGGCAGTCAACACCAGATTCAAAAGCTCTCGGCAAAACCAGAAAAAACCGCCACCCAAAGATGACAGGGACGAGCTGTCTAACCTCAACAAAATCCGGGACAAAACATGTCAAATCCACAGTACCCCCCAGAGACCTGCAAAACATACCCACAGAGATTGTTGGGTCTTCAAACAGTCCGGTAAACTCAACGCTTAACACAAGGGGCTCGACACACCAAGCGAGGATGACGACGCACCCCACAAGCAGAACACCGGAGAACAAAAGAAGTTCCCACAAGAAGTCAAAACAGTAAATTCACTTCACCTTTGATTATCAGGATTACTCCAGAGGGGCCAGGAACGCAGGCTGGACTGCCTTGGTCTTGAATCCGGTTATTGACAGACTACAATTTACAGGAGTCCTTATGGACGGCGGCAATGACTTAAACCTGTTATATCAGGACACAATCCGCAAACTAGGGGTAAACCCAGCTATAATCCGCCATGGCAACACTTCCTTTCAAGGAGTCATGCCGGGCCCAGATACCCAGAGTATGGGTTCCCTTTCGTCAGAAGTCACGTTCGGCTCACCCGACAACTTCCGAAGCAAAAAAGCTAACCTTCCACATCGCCCCTTTCGTAAGTCACTATCAAGCGCTACTGGGACGTGAAGCTTTCACCCGCTTTAACGCAATACCGCATTATGCATCCCTTACACTTAAAATGCCCGGCCCACGAGGCATCATCTCATTACAGGGGAATATCAATTGACCCCCAAAGTACGAGTAATGGTGCGGCCGCCTGGACAGCCGCACACTAATTCAACCCTACTATCCCGGACACGACTCGACGAGTCCGGCATCAACATACATGGGCTTAATAGCCGCATAACCCTGTACAAGGGACTCCACGTGTTCACGCCAGGAGACAATACGGCTCACTTCTTGCTCCAATTATATTTTCTTTATTCTAATATAGATTTCTCGCGCGTTAATTTTTTTTTACTAAAGTTCCTCTTTCTCTTAGACGAACACCGTGCTACGCCCGTCCAGGATACGGCACAACGGAAACACAGGCACAGACATGTAGTAGGGACCCGTTTCAAGGATTCTTTTCATATTAAGACCCTGTGTAAACCTTTTTTACTGTCTCTTGTTGACAACATCCCCCGGTTTTCATTATAACCGAGGAGGAGGCTGGCGTCTTGGCATGTGGCCACGCCAGAATTTTGCGCGTACTTGGACACCAGGGGCTTTTTTTACCAAGGGCTCTGTTTCAGCCCGTCTTCATAAAGACCGAATACCTTAGGGAGTGTTCGGTGTTGCAAGTTTGGCCTTATCTACATCAGCTCTGAATCATATCTTTGGTCAAATGTTGGGTTTGCCCGGCTCCTATGTTTTGCTGCCTTACGTTCCGTTATATCGGCTAACGCGGCACCAGAAGAACTACTATGATTGTGCCCCGGTTCGGCCAGGGAGCACCTCAGTAGAGAAAGCGGAAAACTGACTGTCATGATATAGCGAGAGACTGGTCAACCACTCGATGACTCTCGGAATCTTTAGGATTCCTCTGCATCAACGAAGCACCGCTTCCCGGTCAGGCACACACGCGCCCCGAATTCGGGAGAGCGCAGTGCCTCCAGGGGCTATTAAGTAGCCCCAATGTCAAACTCCTATGGCTAAGTAAAAGTGATAAAGCATTATAGTCCGGTTGCCTAGTTCGCCGCGCTATCACCTCCTTTGTAGGACCAAGACGTTGGATTAAGTGTGAAAAGGCGCCTTTTTGCGAACACCCCCGCATTATATGCGTGGGGGCTGAAGCCAATGACTGCCATCTTTCAGGTTATATACACATATACATCAACGGACGCACAGGAGGTATTATAATTCTTACAAAGCACAAGTATAAAAAGTTTTTATATTCTATCAAAATATACCTTTTACAATAGCACATGCTATTCGAACACAACATCCTTCGAGCACTGAGCTTCTATTAAACGAGCGTCCGGAAGAATTTCCTCAAAGTAGTGTCTGGCAGGTACCCGGCCTTCGTCCAAATCCCGGGATGCGACAACACTGGCCTTCATATCTGCACAGTATGTCTTGACACGGGCAAGAGCCATTTGTGCACCCTCTATGCACGCCGACCTCTTCATCGCATCAACATGCGGCACAGAACCAAGGAACTGCTGCACCAATCCAAAATAATTCTTCGGCTCTAGCTCCCCCGGCCACAAACGACTCGCAACATACTTCATGGCGAGTCTGGATAACCTGTTCAGCTCCGCAAAGGCAGCCAAACGGTTGGATACTGAAAGTGGGCTTTCTGGATTGTGGAACTACGACCAAAAAAGTTCTTCCAATTTATGGTCACCTCGACCTCGGAAGTGTTCGGTTGCATCTGCTGCACTCGCTGCCACATCCAGATAAGTCTTTTCCGCACTCCACTGCCGGTCTAATGGAGCATACCTAGGATCCCCGAACTTCATCCGCAGCATATAGGGCTTTCCAGCCGTGATATTTCCGGCCTGACGCAGCTCCTCCTTCATAGCTCTCATTGCAGAGCGAGCATCCTTGGACTCAGCAGTGATCTTCCCAAGGTCCTTCTGAGCTGCCCTTTCTTCTTGTTCGAGAAATTTACAGCGGTCGGCAGCATCCTTCAATTTTATAGCCATCTCGGTTATTACCTTCTTACTCTGGCAGTGAGCAGCATGTTCGGCTTTCAGCTCTTCAGCCGCCTTAACGGCAGCCGCATCACTTTTCCTTGCTTGCTCCTTGGCTCGGGCAAGTTCCGCCCGCAGGTTCTCCATGGCAGCAACACTATCTGCAATAAGCACACATATTGTAAGGCACAAGCATCGAACTCCTCTTATCAGATATCTGTGGAGCATACCTTGTGCCTCATCTAGCCGCTTATTTACAAGCGCGATGTCGGCATCCGCCACGTCAAGTTGCCGCTTTAGCTCGGCAGATTCATTATTCCGTCTAGCCACCGAACGCCTCGCCACTTTCATAAAAAGGTGACATTTTGTACCTGGGGTTTTGATCCTCTGTGCGCCATCATTCTTGACGACACATAGAGTCTCAGGGGCTACTATTTATACAGGGCACATTTTATGCGTCTCTACCAAAAGGTACACCTTTTTGCGTACCTCAAAGCCTGTCAGTAAACTCCTGGCGGCCTCGTACAACCCGCTTTCCGTGGATGAAATCCTTCCTATCACCATGTTCATCAACATACGGTGTTCTTCTGAGACGGACGCTCGCCCGAGCAGATCCCTCAGCCTCTCCGACTGCGCACCAGAAGGCACCAGACTAGCCCGACGACCTTTTTCAGGATCTGGACTTGGAGAAACCCGCCGGGACGACACCTCGGGGTCGCATGCCTCGTAAGTCGGTGCAGCTAGGGGAGGCGTTTCGCTCTCCATCATTTCCGGAGGAAGATCCCATGAAAACGAGCTCTGCTGAGAAGGGTTGAGGTCCGAACTGCAAGGTAATATTTTGGTTATCTTCCTCAGAAATAAAACAGGGATGCCACTAATTTTTGAACCCCTCTCCTTACTTATGGCTCGGACGAAAGCTGATCCCCTTGAGGGCGCAGTGCGGCCGGGGCAGTCTCCGGCGCCGGACCCTCGGACAAAGATTTCTTCCCCCGTTTTGAGGTCATCCCATCTGGGTCTTCAGAGGTACTCCTTTTCTTTCCCAGGTTGGGGGGATTGTCGATTCCTCCCTCCCTGATAGTCTCCTTCATGGAGGCGGTAGCTCCTTGGTTCGCCTCTTCGCCCTCTGCCGAAAGCGTAATCTCCAGCATCATGGTTAACACAGGATCCGGCACGGTCTCGGGCAGGGGGGCTGGACACATGATAAGCTTTGTCGTCGCTATCCACTCCTGTTCAAAGGATAGCTCTGTTAAAGGGCAACATTATGATGAAAATACGAATGGTGTGTCCAATTACGGGGCTACTTACCTTAGCATCCTGGCGATTGTTGCTCAGGCCTGCATCCTCGGACAAGTCCGGACACCTTGCTTGTGGTCCGAAGAACAATTTGTACATCTCCATGGGCGTCGCGCCCATAAAGTGTTGGAGGACTCGTGGTCCCTCTGGATTAAATTCCCACAGGCGAAGAGGGCGACGTTTGCAGGGCAGCGTGGGGCGAATCAGCATAACTTGCGCCACCACGGTCAAGTTAATATCTCTTTCTAGGAGATCTCGAACGCGGTCCTGCAGAAGGGGCACGTCTTTGGACGGCCCCCAGATAAGCCCTTCATTAACCCATGACACTCGCCGTGGAGGGGGACCCGAGCGAAAAGCAGGTGGCGCCACCCATGTGGTGCCCCTGGGGGCTGTGCTGTAAAACCAGTCCCGTTGCCATAAGCCGAACTCTTCTTGGAAAGTGCCCTCGGGCATGGAGCGCCGGCTATCTTGCTTATGATAGCTCCTCCGAACTCAGCGTGCTGCCCCTCGATCATCTTCAGCTCCACCTTGAAGGTTCTAAGCGACAATCCGAAGTGAGGGGTGATATGGAGGAAGGCTTCACACACAACAATGAATGATGAAATTTGGAGGGTGGACTCCGGAGCTAGGTCATGGAATTCTAGATCGTAATAGAACATCAGCCCCCTCACGAAGGGATCAATCGGGAAGCCTAGCCCCCGAAGGAAGTGAGATGTGAACACCACGCTCTCACCGGGCTGGGGAGAAGGAATGGCCTGCCCTTGAGCAGGCAGCCTATGCGAGATTTCGTCGGTTAGATACCTGGCATCTCTCAGCCTTCGCATGTTTTCTTCCGTAACGGAGGAAGGCACCCACCGGCCTTGAAGGTCGGAACCAGACATTGTCGACCGTCCGAAGCGCCTAAAACTAGAAGCTTTGGGTGTTGGAACTCGAGGCGAGAGGCGGATTCGATTCGATTGAAAGAAAAGGGGGTCGAGCCTTAGTCTCTTTATAAAGGAGTTGAATACCAAGAGCCCTCCCCGTAACCGTTTGGGACTTGCTTTCAATTAGAGAGTCATACCAAAAGGCACGGTTGGGTTACCCACGCCCGTATTGATGAGAATCCCGGAATAAGAGGACAAGATCTCTACTTCGACAAGACGTGCCAAGGAAACCGCCTCGCTAAACACGCTTCTCGGTGTTCTGGGAACGGGGGTCCCCAGACTTGCCTGCCTGCGGCCTGCGGCATGGCTCAAAGGGGGCCCAGCACGGCCCATCTTCATCAACACAAGCTCAAGACCCTCGCGAGGGGCCGAGCCTCGCGGGGCGGACGACAGGGAGCTTCCTCGGGCATGGCCTCATCAGGTTGGCTCACAAGGAGGCGGAGAGTTCAAGGCATGGTACCTCGCGAGGTGCCCATGATGCAAGCCATGACGACCAAGGGTGCCAGTCGGGCGCCAGCCTACGCAGTGTCCTCCTTTCCTCTTTGGTGCAAGGGAACAAGTGCAGGCGAGAGCATCAAGCAAAGGCATCCATTTTGGTGCAACAAGACCAAGACCAGTCCAATGGCAGGATGGAGGTCACTGTGGAGCCCAAGCCGGCGTCACCACCAGAGCCTTTGATAGGCGAGGACCAACTTTAGTCAGGATAAGTGTACCCGCTGTTCCCCTTCAAAATGGCCAATTGTTGGCACCCTTCCCGCTCAATATTTGGGAAGAGGCCCAGGGCCTTTTCCTATAAATAGGACTAGCCACCCCCAGGGTAGGGGGATCATCATCTGGTATCCGGCATACATCTAGAATAGAAAGAGAGAGAGAGAGAGAGAGATAGGGTGACTGAACTCCTCCAAGCAGTTCATCGCACCTGTCAAGAATAGACCCTCGCGAGGCTGTTCTTCCTTGTATTGTTCATCATCAGCCCAAGAGGCAATCCACCACACCACACACTGGAGTAGGGTATTACACCACAATGGTGGCCCGAACCAGTATAAACCCTGTGTCTCTTGTGTTGATCTTTTCTTAGTTTAGGTCCTAGCGATTCGGTGAGGAGCAGGTAGACAGAGGGCGTAATCTCCACGCACACACCAGTGTTAGAACCTCAAGGGCCTGCCGGAACCCGAAATCTGACATTTGGCGCGCCAGGTAGGGGTGCGCCGGAATTCGCCTCCCGTCGCCCTGTTCTTCTCCGACCATCGCGTCCATGTCAGGCGCTCGTCGGGCCCGCGCCGAGCGTCGAGCCGCCCTCGCTTCCCGCATCGCCCAGACGGCCCCCGTCGGCGGCCGCCCCCGTCGTTCCCCGTCACCCGCCGTCAACACCGCCACCGGCCCGGCGGGGAACGAGCAGCAAGCATCGTCCCAGCACCCATCCATGAGGCCAGATGGCCGCACTGCTACACCCTCGCTCACCCCTGCTGGTTCTTCGTCTCGCGCGCCCCGCGCGGCCATGGAGGCTCGAGCTACGCTCATCACGGCAAACGAGCTCCTGCGCTACCGCCCAATCAATGACGTCTACAGGGAGTGGCTCGACCGAGTCGTCGAGCTCGTCCGCGCCGCTGGGGGCTCCCCCGCGTCGTCCTTCTCGCTGCACCGTGCCCCGCCCTGCGCGGGCAATGAAGCTCCTGGGGCGCCTCAGCCGCGTCCTCCTCGAGAAGGCACCCTGGCTCTGAGGCGCGCGACCCCTGAGCGGAACCCGCCCCGTCAGGCGCCGGCGCGGCAGGAGCAGAGCTGCCAAGAAGTCCCATGCCCTCGAGAAGCTGCTCGAGCGCTCCCTACTCCGGCATGCCAAGACCGCGCGCTGCTCCCAGCTGCAGCGCATGGGGACCCGCAGGACCAAGCTCTTCGTCGCCCAAGGCCCCCTGTGGCCACAGAGGGCTGCCGCACCTTCACCCCCGAGCTACACAGCGTCGCGTGGCCCGGCAAGTTCAAGCCGGACCTGCCTCCCTGCTACGACGGCACGGCTGACCCTGCAGAGTTCCTCCAGCTCTACGAGCTGAGCATCGAGGCCGCCAACGGAGACGAGAAGGTCATGGCGAACTGGTTTCCCATGGCGCTCAAGGACGGGGCCCGCACCTGGCTCCTGAATCTGGCACCAGGCACGATCTCCTCCTGGGACGAGATGCGCACCCGCTTCATCGCCAACTTCCAGGGTACTCGCGACCGGCCACCCGCCGTGAGAGACATGCGCCGTATCAAGCAGCAGCTAGGGGAAACCCTGCAGAAGTACATCCAGTGCTTCAACAACGCGCGCCTCAAATCCCCAAGGTGACCGAGGAGGCTATCATATTAGCCTTCTCCGACGGCGTGCGCGACGTCAAGATGAAGGAGGAGCTGGCGATGCATGAAGACATGTGCACTTCCTTGGAGCTGTTCAACTTGGCGACCAAGTGCGCCAGGGCTGAGGAGGGGCGCCTCTCCCTCCTCGAGCTACCTGCCGCAGACCCAGAAGAGAAGAAGCCCAAAGCCAAGGACGTGAAGCGCAAGGGGGCTGCCGGGCTCGCGGCAGAGCCAGACACCAAGCGGGGCAGAGATCAGCTCGAACCCTCCAAGGGCAGTCGGTACTGCGTGTACCACGACCTCCACACCCATAACACCAATGAATGCCAAGAGCTCTGGGCCGTGTGTGAAGGAAGGGTTGGCCGACGTCCCGACCGCAACGACCGGGGTTATGGCCGGGGAGGAGGAAGGAACACAGGACACTGGGAAGACCGCGGCCCACACCAGGGGTGGCGCGACCAACCTCGCGAGGATCGCTGGCAGGACCCGCCTCGCGAGGGAGGCTGGAGGGATCAACCTCGCGAGGATCGCCCGCAAGGGAATGCAGGCCTCCCTTCGCTGCCGCCGCAGCCAAGAAGAAACGAGGACCGTCATCAGGACGAGGGGGCTGGGGGCTTCCAGGAGCCACGCGCGATCGCCTGCATCCTGGGCGGAGCTCAAGCCCCAGCCTCTCAGCGCATCTTCAAGCAGTTCGCCGCGAAGTAAATGCAGCCCTTCCCAAGCTCGAGGCCACACGCCCTCTTAGGTGGTCGGCATGCACCATCACGTTCAGCTCTGCGGATCAGCTCAAGTGCGCGGCTACAGCCGGAGTCCTCCCGATGCTTTGTTCCCCAATCATCAACAACATGCTAGTCACCAAGACCCTCATCGATGGCGGGGCATGACTCAACATCCTGTCTGTGGAAATGTTCAACAATCTCCAAGTGCCCTACAATCAGCTTCAGCCAACCAAACCTTTCTCCGGAGTCACCGACGGCTCCACGGTCCCGATCGGGCAGGTTCGCCTCCCTGTCACCTTCGGGGCATGCGACAACTACCGCACCGAGCTCATTGACTTCGACGTCGCCCACATTCGCCTGCCGTACAACGCCATCCTCGGGTACCCAGCGCTGGACAAGTTCATGGCCGTGACCCACCATGGCTACAACGCCCTCAAAATGCCAGGAAGTGGCGGAGTCATCACGGTGCCCTGCGAAGAGAGAGACGCGGTGTGCTCCCTGGAGTGAGCCTTTCAGGCCGCGTCACTGGAAGACCCGGACCGCGGAAGTAGGAGGCTTCCCGAGGTCGGGCCCAAGAAGAAGAAGACATCATCCAGCGCGGCCCCTCAGGGCCCGCGCCTGCTTAGGGGGAACCTCCTTCTATCACATAGGGAGGCGCGCCCGGCGCCGCCCTCAGGCAAGGCTCGGGGGCTCTCCCCTGGAGGGCCACCGACCTCGCCAAGGTCACGAGGGTGGCGCTTGGGCACCACGTGGAGGCGTGTTTCGAGGCACGTTTCCCTCAAGAAGGAGCAAGGCAAGGAGGGCCAAACCCTCAGGAGTTCGTCAGCAAGGCCATTTAGGAGCTATAGGAGTCAAGAGTCATGAGAGGCGGCCGCCGCCTACCCGCTGTGGCCCCCCATCCAGGCGAGGATGGTGGGCTGCGTGTCTGCATCGACATACCAGGGCTCAACCGAGCCGCATCTCAGGAGTGCCTCTGGCCTTCGCAACTGGGACGCTGCGAGGGTCCGCCCCACAGCTATGTTCGCATGCCTTATGGCTTGCCGAAAGCGGCTGCCGCGTACCAGCGCCTCATGAGGGCCGTCCTGGGGGCTCGAGAGGTCAGGCGCGCCGCAGCCCTGGTGGAGATGGAGATGGTCCGCGAGGATCCACCAGCGCCTCCGGAGCCTCTCGAGGCCCCAGGGCCTGGGTGGCTCGTGAGGATCGGCTCCCGCAGCCCACCGAGTCTGCTACATCAACACCCCTCCATCTTCGGCATCATCAGGTGACATTTTTCAAGTTTCATCTCTAGCTGGGAGCGCCCTCAGGGCCGCATTATTCCCAGGCCACGTGGGTCCGTCCTTGCGGCGTGTATCCCTTTTATTTCATGTTCTTAGCTTACTCTGCTAGGGGCGCCCCTCGGGCTGCATTATCCCCAAGCCGCTCGGGTCAGACCCAGTGGCATGTACCCCTTTTGCATTTATCTTAGGGCCATGCTTTCGACCCATCATGCTTGTTATTTGGTGCCTGTTCATGGTACCTTTTCTTCTTGGATGTCGAAAGCTTGCGCGTTAAAGGGGGGGTGCCTGAGCATCACGACTCAGGGCTCCTATCGGCTCTCCGGCCCTCACCCTCTGGTCTTGTCCACGGCATCGCGACCTGGCATACCAGCGACGGCTGAGACCAGCCCGAGAGCCGGGACCCGAGGACGTAGAGTTTCGATGTCTAACCCAGCTTGCGCGTTAAAGGGGGGTGCCTGAGCATCGCGACTTAGGGCTCCTACCAGCTCTCCGGCCCTCACCCTCTGATCTT
>NC_041387.1:543325614-543331585 GCF_002162155.2 Triticum dicoccoides | reverse complement strand
CCGAGAGCCGGAACCCGAGGACGTAGAGTTTCGACGTCTAACCCAGCTTGCGCGTTAAAGGGGGGGTGCCTGAGCATCGCGACTCAGGGCTCCTACCGGCTCTCTGGCCCTCACCCTCTGGTCTTGTCCACGACATCGCAACCTGGCATACAAACGATGGCTGAGACCAGCCCGAGAGCCGGGACCCGAGGACGTAGAGCACCGGCATCTAGCCAAATTTGCAGGAACACACTCCAAGATAAGGCCCAGAGCCAGGCGCAACCCGCCTTGAGGTAGGGCCCCGTGAGTCCCGCGCTGGCTCACGGGTGCCCAGATACACCTCGTGAAGCCCTACCGTGCTGGCCACGTGTCAGGGCGGGGCTGTATACGCCCCGGGGGCTCCTCCCGGAGGGGAGCCCCCTCCCATGCACCAGTGGAAGCACCATGCTCCGCGCAGGCTGACGACACTGCCGAGGAGCGGCTTTGCCCGTACACATACTGAAGCGCTATGCTCCGCGCTGGTGATAAACAACTGAGGTGGCCCCGAGCCGCATCAACCTCAGGGAGCCCAGAGCTCAGTGCCTAGCCTCATCGCAACGCCTCCCCTCGGGAGTGCCGCGCAAGGGGGCTGGGCACGGGGGCTATGCCTGGGTCACGCCCAGACGCACGCCACCCAGCCAGGCCCCCGGGCCTGGTTCATCGCGCGTCCCTCCCTGAGCGGAGCCAAGGTACGAAGGCGGTTTGAGCGTTAAGGGGGGCTCCTGAGCATCGTGACTCAGGAGCCTAACTGGTCACGTAGCCCCTCACTCCTTAGTTCCGAAAGGCTAATGGCGGTTGAGGTATGCGCGGGGCCGGGCTCTGCAGACATAGAACGGTAGATCCACCCGCATCTCACCTACCTAAGGAGTCACCCCCACATCTCACCTCCCTACTTGTTGTTCGAGCGCCAAGGGGGACTCCTGAGCATCGCGACTCAGGAGCCTAACTTTTCACGTAGCCCCTCACTCCTTGGTCCCGTCCTAGTTTCCGGTCGGGGCTAACGACGGCTGAGGTATGCGCGGGGCCGGGCTCTGCCGGCGTAGGACATAAGCAAGTAGGAAGGAAATAGTGCAAATTTTAACGAATTCAAAAGCAAATGTTACACTCCATACTGTTATCGCAGCACCAAATGCAAGTTTTAATGCCTCCCCGAGGCATGATACATGTGCAGAAACTAAAAGCAGGACGGGAGCCACAACGGAGTCACTTGCCGGCGGTGGAGCTGCGCAGAGTGGGTTCGCCTTGTGGAGCTGCAGGGCCGGCAGCGCTCCTCTTTGGCCTGGGGCTGAAGGCCCGGAACTTCCCCAGTAGAGCCTCAACATGACCCTTCACGACCTCAGTAGCGGCAGCGGCGTGCTCGCCGCTCGCTGGCTCCAGCAGGCTGTCGAGGTCGATGTTGGGGTCGCAAAGATAGATGTGGGTGAAGACCCGCGTCAGTGCCTCGGAAGACAAGACGCATGCCTCGGCCTCAGCCGTAGGGCCAAGGACAAGGGTGACATCTTCAAGATCACGAACCAGGAAGGGAAGCAGCTTGGCGGGGCCATCCTCCTCGCCGGCCAGCGGGCTCTCCAGTCTGCTCTCATAAAGCGTCTTTAGTGAAGCGCGAGCCTTCTCCTCCATCTCCGCAAAGGCCACGCGATCCTCGGCAAGAACCCGTGCCTTGCCGTCCGGCTCAACCTTCCTTGCCTCCAGCTCTTGCTCCAGCGCGCCTAGGCGGTCACGGAGCTTCTTGAGCTTGGCGTCCCGGTCCTTCACGGCCGCCTCGGAGCCTTCATGCCTTCCTCCTGCTCTTGACGAAGGCGGGTCTCCTCGGCGAGCCGGTCCTTCAGGCCCTTCAGCTCGCTCTCCAGCACCTCGCAGCGACCTCGGACATTAGCCACCTCCCCCAAGGCGGCGTCGCGGGAAGCCTTCGCCCCAAGGACGGCTTGCTTCTCCTCGTCGCAGGCTGTCGAAGCCTGAACCAGCGCCGCCCGAATTGAAGCATCGGAGCGAATCCAGCCAGAAACTAGCTCCAAGCGCCCGGCCACTAAACGAGGGTTGGTGCTCAAAAGATCCTGCCGCGGACGGTCCAGTTCGGCAACAGCGCGATCCAGAACACTGGTCAGAGAAGCAGCAGTCGAAGGAGTAAGAGGAGAAGACGGCAGCGTGACCACAGTATCCTGAGGCGGAGCCTGCTGCGCCCCAACGACTGTGGTGGCGGCATCAGGCATGGGCACCTCGGGAGTCGCTTGGGCCATGGGGACTGAGCTCGCCCCAATCGGCTCAGTTAGGCCTCGTGAGGGCGCTCGGGCAGGAGAGGCCCGTGCGTCACGCTCATCTTCTTTCGCGGGTAGAGGCGCTGCCACGGATGGAACCTCAGGAGCCCCCTTCGGCTTCTTTGCAGAGGGCGCCAGCCTAGCTGGGAGATACGAGCGTCAAGCCTTAGCAACAAAATAGTAAACAAGACAGGAATCAAGCACTTACAAGTCATCGCTTGCGGGCTCGAGCAGCCTCCGGCCGTACTTGAAGCCCGAGAGCCGGCTGCAAGGGTCAGCCTCAAGGAGCCCGGGAGGAGGAGACGCGCCTGCGGATCGCTTCGGGGCTGGGGCGTACCCGCGGGGGATCATCCCGGTCTGGTCCTTCTTCGGGATCGGGGGCAGGCTCCCGCCGCCCTGCTCGTCATCATCCTCGTCGTCATCACTCAGAGAGAGGCGGAGGGCGCCGGACCTACGCCGGAGGGGGGGAGCCCTTGACTCTGCCTCGGAGTCAGCCCCCTCTTCCCGCTCCCCTCCTTCCTTCTCTTCGATGGAGTCGCCAGAGGACACGTCCACTGGGTCCTCGGGAGCCTACGCGGTCATGGGCCCGTCCCCATTGAAGGCGGGCATGGGCCCCACCACTTGCTCCCAGTACTCATGGAGGAACAGGGGCGTAGGAGCGCCCTCCAACCTCGCCACGTCACCCCCAACCAAAGATTGGAGAACCGCAGCCAGATCCTCATCGGCCAAGACTGCGGGGCTCAGGTGAGGCCTCCACATCGGAAGCGAGTACTGGCGGAGCGGAGCCAGCTGGTGCTCCAAGACCTCAGCAGCGATGCACCAGTCAGCCTCACCGCTGCCATGCTTGCCGGCCTCAGATCCGCGTCCATCTTCTCCAACACCGGCTTCGCACGAGGATCCACAAGCTCCACTCGGGACCAGTCATCGGAGCTCACGGGGTGCCCCGAGGGCAGGATCAGCCGAGGGTGGATGCGCCCAGCATCCACCAAGATCCACTTGCTCCTGAAGCCCTCGATCCTTTTCCCAGGATTCGAAATGGCGATGGAGCTGCCGTACGCGACGAAGCTCGCACACGCAGAGACGGAACCACGAAAGGTCCGGAGGGAGAAGTAGTGGCGTAGCAAGGCCATTGAGGGATTCACCCCTACGTGAGCCTCACAATAATAGGTGAAGATTGCCAGAAGAAGGACAGAGTTGGGATGGAGGTGCAGAGCTTGAAGGTTGTAGTGGCGGAGGACAGAGAAGAAGAACTCAGAAAAGGGAGGCACCAGACCAGCGAAGATGGCGCTCACGAAGAGCGGATAGAAGGTGCTCCCTTGGCCTTCTGGGAGGGCAGAGCCGGCCTTGAACACCTTCGCCCCGTCGATGCCCTGCGCCGCCGCCATCTGGCGCACCCGGGCAAGGCTCGCCTCTGACACGTTCGGTGGGTCCAAGGCGGACGAGTACCAAGCTCCGGCCGGGGCTTGGCGAGGCGCCATGTCTGGCTAGGGCGCACGGATGGAGTAGATCTGAAGATTTTGGAGGTGGGGAGGAGAGGCGCAAGAAAGGGGATCTGAGCAGCAACTGGAGAAAGCAAAGAAGGCAAGGGGCAGATGCCGCTCCTTTATCAACTCGCGCGGTTGCAGAGGCACCCACATCCAATCAACCACCACGCGGCGCCCAAGACCGTTGGTTGTTAGGGCCCGCGACGCTTCACACTTGCCCTTTCGCCTCTCTGCTCGGCCAAGTCTGGGCACGCCGTGGGCCCGGGGGCTACTGTCAGCGTTCTGGGAACGGGGGTCCCCAGACATGCCTGCTTGAGGCCTGCGGCGTGGCTCAAAGGGGGCCCAGCACGGCCCATCTTCATCAACACAAGCTTAAGACCCTCGCAAGGGGCCGAGCCTCGCGGGGCGGACGACAGGGAGCTTCCTCAGGCACGGCCTCATCAGGTTGGCTCACGAGGAGGCGGAGAGTTCAAGGCAGGGTACCTCGCGAGGTGCCCATGACGCAAGCCATGACGACCAAGGGCGCCAGTCGGGCGCCAGCCCGCGCAGTGTCCTCCTTTCCTCTTTGGTGCAAGGGGAGCAAGCGCAGGCGAGAGCATCAAGCAAAGGCATTCATTTCGGTGAAACAAGACCAAGACCAGTCCAACGGCAGGATGGAGGTCACCGTGGAGCCCAAGCCGGCGTCACCACCAGAGCCTTTGACAGGCGAGGACCAACTTTAGTCAGGATAAGTGTACCCGTTGTTCCCCTTCAAAATGGCCAATTGTTGGCGCCCTTCCCGCTCAATATTTGGGTAGAGGCCCAGGGCCTTTGCCTATAAATAGGACTAGCCACCCCTAGGGTAGGGGGATCACCATCTAGTATCCGGCATACATCTAGAATAGAAAGAGAGAGAGATAGGGCAACTGAACTCCTCCAAGCAGTTCATCGCACCTGTCAAGAATAGCCCTCGCGAGGCTATTCTTCCTTGTATTGTTCATCATCAGCCCAAGAGGCAATCCACCACACCACACAGTGGAGTAGGGTATTACACCACAATGGTGGCTCGAACCAGTATAAACCCTGTGTCTCTTGTGTTGATCATTTCGTAGTTTAGGTCCTAGCGATTCGGTGAGGAGCAGGTAGACAGAGGGCGTAATCTCCGCGCGCACCCCAGTGTTCGAACCTCAAGGGTCTGCCGGAACCCGAAATCCGATAACGTTGAGGTGGAACAGTAAAACGATTCGAATAAAGGCTTGACCGTGGCATGGTGTCACGCTGGGGAATACGTCAGCAGATTAGATTTGTGCGGAAATTATTCTCTCTACGGTGGTATGTGGAACTTATTTTTGCAGAGCCGGACACTATCCTTGTGTTCAACATCTTCTATGAAGTATTCGGAGGAGGAACCAGCCTTGCAATGTCGAAGACAATTTGCACGCCGGACTCGTCGTCATTGAAGCCAGGTTCAGGGGCTACTGAGGGAGTCCTGGATTAGGGGTGTCCGGATGGCCGGACTATGACCTTTGGCTGGACTCCCGGACTATGAAGATGCAAGATTGAAGACTTCGTCCCGTGTCCGGATAGGGACTTTCCTTGGCGTGGAAGGCAAGCTTAGCGATACGATATGAAGATCTCCTCCCGTTCTAACCGACTCTGTGTAACCCTAGCCCTCTCCGGTGTCTATATAAACCGGAGAGTTTCAGTCCGTAGGACGAACAACAATCATACCATAGGCTAACTTCTAGGGTTTAGCCTCTCCGATGTCATGGTGGATCAACTCTTGTACTACTCATATCATCAATATTAATCAAGCAGGAGAAGGGTTTTACCTGCACCGAGAGGGCCCGAACCTGGGTAAAAACATCATATCCCTTGTCTCCTGTTACCATCCGCCTAGATGCACAGTTCGAGACCCCCTACCCGAGATCCGTCGGTTTTGACACCGACAACTGGACTGCAGCTAAGCCTCCGAGTGAAAGGATTGCTCACCACTCGGTAGGATTTTTCAAACTTAGGCGAGTACTGGACTGCAGCTAAGCCCCCAAGTGAGTGGATTGCTCACCACTCGGTAGGATTTTTCAAACTTAGGCGAGTACTGGACTGCAGCTAAGCCAGCGAGTGATAGGATTGCTCATCACTCGGTAGTATTTTTCAAACATAGGCGAGTACTGGACTGCAGCTAAGCCTCTAAGTGAGAGGATTGCTCACCACTCGGTAGGATTTTTCAAACAT